>NC_088205.1:24801981-24966981 GCF_037126465.1 Ornithodoros turicata
GGACCATCACATGACTTGTCTGCATGTTTTTCCTGTGCATATTCCTCGATGCTCTGGTCACAGAAATTTGTGACGGTGTTGTCTTCCTCTGCAAAGTTGATTCACTCACAATTACAGCTCAATATTTAGGAATAGTTTTCATAACTCAATATTTAGGAATAGTTTTCATAAGTTTCAATAATTTTCATAGTCCATATCTACATATATTTCGACGCATTACCATCCTCCACTGCCCCTTGATCTTACACTATGTTGTCATCAACTTCAGTGTGCAAGTCTTTTGGTGACTCCTCGGAGAACTCTGCGTGCGAAGAACGGGGGCTAGGAGCCTTCCTCAGCCTCGTAGGTGTCCGGTATGCAAAACTGCTTGGAACTGCCGTCCACTTCAACTTCTTTCGAATCTCTTTGTCCTCGAAGTCGTCGCGTGTGAAGTGGTCCTGATAGTGGCGTTTTGTTAGCACAGCAGGACAGGGAACGCAATGGGAAGATCCAACAAGCACTACTTTGATACGCCCGGCTGTTCTTCGCACAGTTGAACTGTTATTCAATACTGTGTGCAAAGGTTCTGCAATGAAAAATAAACAGGCCACGAAATTTACCTCGCTCAAACGTATGTTATTCGTAGGCGCTTAGTTCTTCCGGCAGGTTCTGTGCCGATCTACGCGTCTCGTCACTTTTGCCCGTCGGAATGCAGAAAAATGCTTTGCCTGGCTCTGCCCCTATGCAGCACAACATCCAGACATGGTTGTTCGTAGTTCCTCAGCTCTCTGAGATCCATTTCACGTACAAAAAACCAAGAGCGGCACACGAACATACGCGCACATGCGTCCCAGCTATTGCGTTCCCCGTAGACCCGGCGGGAGGTTGGAAGCAAAGAGGAGGAAAACGCACCACGTGACGCGCCTCGGCGAATGAGCAAGGCGGCGGCACGGGGAAAGCGAATGCGATACTCTTCCCCCGGGTACAGTGACTCTAGACTACGGTGATGGGAAGCGCCATCTATGGAGAGAGTCAAGAAGTTTGCTTTGAAGTTTGCCGATAAGCTACGCTGACCGAAGGAAAAGCAATCGAGAACCATGATAGTAAGTGTCTCCGTGTGCCTGGTATAATTCCAGCTTTGCCCCTCTAAAACGTCAATTTTATGCATGGGATTTCCCTCTCCCCTCCCCCACAACGCGCTTCAACAAAGAACCTTGGGTCTGGATCCCCCCCCCCCCCCCGCCACTGAAACGTGTTTTGTGCTGTGTGCACCTCGCCATACTTTCCGTCACAATGAAAGTTTCTTCATTTAATGGTTGCTCGTGCCTTCTTTGTCAGAAAATACGCTTCTGGGTATTTATTACGCGTTCATGCCGTCGCACCTATAGGCGGAAGGTCTATTAATTGACGCACACTACAGTTTCGAGGTCGCTTTATCTAACGCAACAAAGAGCCTTTTGTATATTATACTACCCTGTCCTGCCCAGAAACTGAATATATTTTCTATTCACCATGTAACCACCGTAATGGATATTCATAATCTCAGTAAGTACATAGTGTGCTCGCTGGTCCATGAGTTGATTCGGGAATGTAGTCTTACCCACATAACATGTTTTCTCCGGCAGTCCTCTTTTTATGGCTTGAGAAGGCACCAATGGACAGTAAAATTGCCAAGACCTCGTACAGATTCTGGTAGGCTTATGTTACAGTTAATGGAAGAGAAAGTATGGCACTCCATCCCAGCATCACTCACCGGAGGAGGATGCTAATTTTATTTTGATAACGCACTTAATAGACTTATCTCACCCTCGCAAAGTGCAAAATAAAGCCGTCCGGGCAGAGCCTGAGTCCGCCGACTTTCCTGCGGCTTTCTGAAGTTTATTTCCAACGGAAAGTGTTTCACGTTAATCTTATTCACAGATGCCATACTCTGTTGGAAATAAGCCTCAGAAAGAGTTACGAAAGAGCCGCCGCCCTGACGCTTTCTGAGGCTCATTTCCAACAGAGTATGATATCTGTGAATAAAAGTAGCATAAACCACTCTCTGCTGGAAATAAGCATCAGAAAGCGTCAGGAAAGAGCTGCCGACCTGAGGCTTTCTGAGGCTCATTTCCAACAGAGCATATCTGTGAATAAGAGTAACGTGAAGCACTCTCTGTAGGAACTAAACTTGAGAAAGCGCCGCGAAACAGCCGCCGGCCTGACGCTTTCTGAGGCTCATTTCCAACAGAGCGTGATATCTGTGAATAACAGTAACGTAAAGCACTCTGTTGGAAATAAGCGTCAGAAAGCGTCACGAAAAAGCCGCCGACCTGACGCTTTCTGAGGCTCATTTCCAACAGGGCATGATTTCTGTGAATAACGTAAAACACTCACTCTTGGAATTAAGCATCAGATCCATCTCTATTATTCCCAGTTGAGATGTATATTGGATAGAATAAAATAAAAAATGAAATGAAAGCGTCAGGAAAGAGCTGCCGACTTGAGTCTTTCTGAGGCTTATTTCCAACAGAGCATGATATCTGTGAATATATAAGAGTAAAGTAAAGCACTCTCTGTTGGAAATAAGCATCAGAAAGCGTCAGGAAAGACCTGCCGACTCGACGCTTTCTGAGGCTGATTTCCAACAGAGCACGATATATGTGAATAAGAGTAACGTACAGCACTCTCTGTTGGAAATAAGCCTCAGAAAGCCTCGGGAAAGAGCTTCCGACCTGACCTAAGTAGCACAGCGGGTACTGTCAAAACGAACTCACTGCCACGCGTCCAACTCCCAACTGCCACCTGTCACTATTGCCTCTCGGCTCTCGCGTCTCGCCGTTTGAACGTTTGAATTTGTTCTGCATTGCATCAGCTTCTGCATGGTAAGCTTGGATGTCCTAAAAGTGCGCTTGCCTGCTCCGTATGAGGCACGGCCACGTCATATGCAGTCGGCATGGTGTCTGGGAATGAACGGTGTGAAATCCTACGATTTTGCTTTTTTGTTTTTACATCTACCACGTGATCACGAATCGAGTGACTATCGGGGATTTTGGGGGACCTGGGGAAAACCCCAGGAACGAGCTTCCGACCTGAGGCTTTCTGAAGCTCATTTCCAACGGAGCATGATATCTGTGAATAAGAGTATAAGAGTCATGTAAAGCACTATCTGTTGGAATTAAGACTCAGAAAGCCCCAGGAAAGAGCTTCCGACCTGAGGGCTTCTGAGGCTCATGTCCAACAGAGCATTATATCTAGAATAAGAGGAACGTAAAACACTCTCTGTTGAAAATAAGCCTAAGAAAATCTCAGGAAAGAGCTTCCGACTGAGGCTTTCCGAAAGCCACCAAAACAGCATGTGCTACTGCTACCACGACCATCCGCAAGCCAGTTAGATCCAGCACATAAATCGACAGAAGTCCTAGATATTCTGGCTGAGGAATGTGACACTGCCATCACCAGTCATGACATGGATGTTGAAAACTCTGTTATACCTGCCTGCAACATCCCAGGCACAGAGGGGCTCTGTTGCTGTTGGTGCCAAGTTTTGTGGTGATGTTTTCATCCATTTCGTTTCAAAGTGTATAGGTTTATGTAGTTTCCCTTTCTTTTCTGAATAACGCGTCCTGGAGTAGCCAGTCCCGAGTGGCTCGAGACTAACATCTCCATTTTTTTCTTTTACAAATCAATCAATCAATCACAGAGGGGCTAGAACATCTGCTGTCTACCATCAGTGAGAAGGACCACGAAATAGAGAGAGAGAGAGCGAAGCTCTTTTATTGGCATACGGAGTTCCGGCTTTTTATCAACAATGGAACATCATCATTTACATAAGCAATGACCTTGAAAGATAGGATCAGACGCTATTCGCGTGTAACTGAGGATTACACATCAATGAACTCATGATCTACAAGTTGCAACCCAACAAATCGTGCGCAAAAATAAATAAGTAAAACCAATATATATGCAAGACGCAAACGAGAAAACACATCAAAATTTGTAAGTACAACGTGATCTATTCCGTGACAAGAGAATATTCAGTTAATATCAATCCGAAATAACAGCTAATTTGTAGCTTGAAGCATAAAGTAATGATGAAGTTGTACCTTGAGGACATGTATTGATGTGCTGCTTTGTATATGCAGTGGCAATGAATTCCATAACTTGACAGCGTAATAGCGTAGCCGTAGTTGGTCCTTATCTTAACCTAGGGAAAACGGTCTGTAGTTTCTTAGCGGGGTGGTACATTCACGACTCTTCAAAGTAATAAATGGGGAAGAATATAAGTTGTTTCTCAGTTTGTAAACGATGGTGCATAACCTGCGCTGAAGTAAAACCTTTACCTCAGGAATATTGAACAATTTAAATGCAAAAGTAATACTTTCATTACTTGGCGTAGCTAACATCGCTCGTAATGCCTTTTTCTGGGCAACATGCAAAGGCTTAATTGTAGAATCGTATGTTAGGGCATAGCATGCGATGCCATAGGAAATATGGCTTCGAACAAGAGACATGTAAACGCTTCTTAGAACCCGCAACGGCACGAGGAACCTCAACTTTTTTATTGCATAAGTACCCGAATAAACTTTGTTGCACACGTGTGACACATGGCCGTGTTATAACAAGTGCTCGTCAAGTGTCATGCCCAGGAATTTCGTTGGGGAGCCTTTGGCAAGAGGACCAAGTACCAAGTCACTATATTACAACTACCCGTGAATAATTGGGGGGACCTGAAGATGACATGTGAAGACTTGGACGAGCTAATCTCTATCTTATTAAAAGTCAGCCAAGAATGAAGCCTTGATAGTGTATTATTTGCGCGTGAGAATAAATCGTTTATATCGAAACTCTGTAGAAATATGGAAGTATCGTCCGCGTATAGAATTGTTGGCTCGTTCAGATAAGATACCAGGTCATTTATGCACGCCAAAAAGAGAAACGGCCCAAGAATGGAACCTTGGGGGACACCCTGAATACTGAAACTTCGTGACATGTGTGCTTCCCTAGACGAACAACTGATATCCGCCAGGACAGCAGTCCATGAACTACGAACGCAGAACGAATGTCTTGCACGCCAGCTTCAGGAAGAAAAACAAAGGACATCAAATTTTGCTCTCGAAAAGTTCAAGCACTCATACGAAGACATTATGCTTTACACTGATTTGTCGGGCTATGTACATTTCATGACCTTGATTGAGTACTTGGACCCCGGTGAAGATGGCTGCAATGTTTTGCACAGTGAGGGCAGCAGCACAACAAAATATGCTGCAATCCGGAAAAGAAAGCTCAGCGTAGAAAATGAGCTTTTCTTGGTCTTAGTTAAACTGCGACTTGGCTTGCTTCAGGCTGACCTGGGGCGCAGATTTTGCATCACCCAGTCTACAGTTCTAGGATATGCACGTCGTGAATAAATTTCATGTTCGCCAAGCTCTGCACCCTGCCTCGTTGGGCACCAAGGGAAGTCATACAATGCCGACCGAATTTCTGCACAAATAAGCTTCGACAAGGGTGATTCTGGATGCTATAGAAGTAGACGTTGCGGAGTGACGTCATCTGTGTCACTCCAGTCGAGCAGGTACTCGTCTTACCAATGCTCAAACACACTTAAAGGTCTCATAGGGGTGTCACCTAATGGACTGGTCAGCTTTGTGTCTGAACTCTTCACAGGAACCGCATCAGACAGAGACTGTGTCTCAAGAAGTGGTTTCCCGGACCTCGATTGTGAAGAAAACGACATCGTAATGGCGGACAAGGGCGCATCGTAATGGCGGAAGGGATTTCTTATTGCGGGCTTCTTGGAAAAGAAGGGTGTACAGCTAAATATGCCCCATTCCTTAAGAATTGAACATTTTCAAGAGACGAAGTACTTCTAACACAAGTAATTGTTTCGCTACGGATACATGTAGAGCGGCGAATACAACGCATCAAGGGATATAACATTTTGGACAGGATAATCCCACTGACGTTGGCCCCCATCATAAACCAAATCTGGACTATGACAGCTATTCTTACTCATTTTCAAAGCCCTTTAATTCAACACTGCAATAGTGGAGCTACAGGACAAAAATTACGGAACCACCCATGAAACCTACAGCATGTGGCAAGTCCAGGACACATTTCAATGGTGCAGTCGAACCTCGTTAATACGACAGCCCCGCTTTATGACTTTTTTTCTCGGGAACTGCTTCCTCCCAACGGCCTCCGCATGTAACTCTTGTTCGTTAATATGACAATGATCAGTATTCTCAGCACAACTAGGAGGAAGCACGTGTACTTAACCCTCCTTACTATGACTGTTTGTCACTGAACCGGCGGTTCTCATGACCTATATAGCGACCAAAACGCGGGCCCTTTCAGTGTGTCTCACGATGCCTGTGTCCGGCGTGCTCAAAAGAGCAGTGTCCCTGGTCATACGGTCACATGGCATTCGACAACAAAGAGAGCTGAATGCTGGGACGAAGAAGACGATATGCGTCAGGTTGAGAATTGCACTATAAGCAGATGTATCTATGAAACTTTTGAAAAATGTGTGATGCATTCCTTTAGAATGCCTCAATATCGTATTTGTTACCAGCTTACGTGACGTTCTGCTTCCCGAAGCTTAAGTAAAGGTTATAGTACGACTCGTGACATGTGGTGCTCATTAATATGACAATTCGCTTTATGGCAAAAATCTGCTGGAATGCATCACCTCGCCTCATTGCACCACACACACTGCATGATAATGAATAATATGAGACTACCCCACTGGTACAATGTGACCCAAATCGCGCCATAAACATTTTAGGAACCGCATTTTGATCGAGTCAAGCAGGCACCATGAGCTATTGAGCTACGTATATTTGCTAGGTCGTGCAAAGAGCGCGGAACGCTCGAGCGACTGCGTGCACTTTCTCGCGTGGTCACGACCTGGACTTTCAACTTCACGAGAGCATGAGGAACATTGCATACCTGATGTGGCAGGTTCTTGTAACTACCGACGAAGGCTGGGCGTACGCCTCGACGGTGAAGATGTAAGATTTCTCCTGTTGCCGAAAGGACGGCTGTGCAAGTGTATATAGATCTGCTAGTGTGTCACCTGACAAACAAGGCGGTATTTCCAGGTCGTTTTTCCACATGTTATGCCCAAAAGACGGAGAACGCGGCCGGGTCGTCATCGTAGAGCAGATAGACACAACGCACGTTTACCGGAGGTTCGCCACAAAAAAGATGACCGAAGAAACCTCAGCGCTGGTTGTTGCTTTTCCCTTTATTTTGTCTCTGTTTGCCTCACATAAGACTGTATTACCTGTTCATTTTGCTTCATCACACTGTACCCAAGTCACAGCATGGGGATTGCATTACAGCCTTTTGTCCTCGGAACCGTATTGAACTGTTACGTCATGTTCAATTTGCGCTCCAATAAAAATCATTTGAATCCACAAGGAAATCGATCCGGATCTGTCTTGTACGAGCGACCATTTTGCGCATTTACAGGCAAATGCATTCGGGGGATGTCTCGATCGATAATTCCCAGGATGTCATCCCTGCCGTTCACCTTGGAAAGAGAAAAGAGAAAGCGCGTTCCGTCTGCAATTCGCAGCGCAGTCCAAAGGGGAGATAACCGTGTTGATCACATCCAGCAAAGAATAGCTGCATTGTTAGAAACTTCCCGAACCGCACTCGCCGGGTTTCTTAATCAGCCTCTCTCTATCAAAATTGCAGCCCTCAAAGGCCTTTTGACTTTTTTGAACACCATAGGACTTCGATCCCCCATGTGAAGGGGCTCATTATTTCATTTCCCACACCACAAGCAAAAATGGGGTAGAGTGTCGCCCCTGGCGATGAAACTCCCTGTTCATCATCTCGAAATGAAGTAGCCGTAGCTGTTGTTAACTTTTGTAAACGATTCGCCAATACGTGAATTACGTTGTCGCTGTCAATGAACGGGAATGAACGAGCATAGCAACGAGCATAGTGCGGCACCTGCTTTTCACCAGCTCCCGTGGCTCGGTGGTTAGCGTGCTCGCCATGTCACGTCGAGACTGGGAGGAACCCTGGCTCGAATCCCGGTGCCGGCTGCGCTGTCTGGGGTCTTTCCTGGGTTTTCCTCAGACGCTTTCAGACATATGTGAGCACAGTTCCCTTAGAAGTCGGCCCAGAACGCACATTCCCCCAGGGCGTTAGTAGTGACGTTGCCCACTTCTGTGAGGCCGACAACCTTTCCGGCGAACCCTTTCCCCACGACCACTAGGCACCACCTAGTGCCTGCTTGGCGTCGTAATTTACTACGAATGAAGAAGAAAACTGGTATTTATAAAGCACGTTGCTCGAGAAGTTACAACTATATTACGCAAAACGTGCATAAAGTTCTTTGCTCTTGAGGACCAATCTACTCGTATGCACTTTCTGGTGTCGCCGTGGCATCGCTGGGCATCATGATCGTCTCACATGTTGCATGTCATCATGTCATTACATTGACATTACTGATAGTCGTTATTGTCATTGCTGGTGTCGTCTTTAGTCTTGGGTGGTTCGGTATCCATCATCGTGTGCCCACCCCACTTCTAACGGAATGGCTTGTGGCCTTGTGGCTTCACTCTAATGGCCTGTGACAACTGCAGCACGTGATGTAGAGCTTTCTCCTTGCGGGTCACCGTCATTAAGTGGTGCTCGCCTCCAAGCGTGCAAACACACTTAGAACTTGCTGTCATTGTTGAAATAATTATGTCTGCAGGAACATTTGACCCCAAACAACACCCTTGCGAGGCTCGATATCGACAAATTTCTAGAGTTCTGTGAGGGTGCACGTGACGTGAGGGTCGTGACAGTCGGCAGCGTAACCGTACCTACGGAGAGGAGCAAACGGAGAATCTCCTGATCGGCTCGCGTGACATTTCCGTGACGTGTCAGCGCCCTCTCCCACACATCCTCCTCACATATTCTCTGCAGAGAAACGCGGAGAAATCGGTAATAGGAGAGAACGAAGGCACGCGCCAAGACCACGCCCACATTTCCTCACCCTGACGTCGCGCATACGCCTTTCTGCGCGCCAATTTCGGACCGTGCGAATTCCAATGCTTTATAATGCCGATAATAAATTATAGAGCTTGATTCCGCGAAAAGTGAATAAGCGATTCGGTGAACGAGGGAATAGGCTATGGCAGCTTCTGTGTGCGTAGGAAGGAGGGTAAAGTTCGGAGAAATCACATGACAAAGTGTCCGTCCACTCACGAGATAGCAATAAGGGTGAGGAATAGACCGGCACAAGTGCAGAGAAGAAACCACGTGCGCCTCTACGTTGGAATGTTATCCGACTATTTGGGAGACGGACCAATGAAGTGGCCCCAAGGGAAATAGGGAAGAGAGGGAAACTGGGGAGTTGCTCAGACAGCTGACCTACTTGCATAGCGTATATACCACCAGTGGAAATAGGTTTCTTCGAATTGATATTTGAAGAGCAAACTATAAGCCGAGGAGTATCACGTGTAACCAGATGGATGTAACCGGACAAGATGGCATATATGCAGGCCAGAGGGTGGATGAACTCCGTAATGTAAAAGCCTGAGTCTGGGCACACAGGGGGAGGACACGAACACACTCCGCAACCAGATAGTTGGTGCGGAGAAAAGAAGAAGAAGAAGGAATCCTGAAAAAAAAGCTCTGTAGTAAGGCAGCTTCAGCTCGCTACATGAAGCTTCTTTAACGAGAAATTTAGAAGATTCCGTGGATTCTGGGAAGAGCACCCTAGAACAATCTTGAGGCTATACGGTTCCACGCGGATACATTATTCATTTATTTCACATTTAATCGCGGATTTACAAAAGCGTGATGTTTGCAATTGGATTACGCTCTTGCTACAGTTGTGTAGTTGACATGCCGTGTTCGCTTAGCGTGACAATAAGTATGCCTAGTTGGTGCAGCTTGGGACAAAAGTTCACGGAACACAGGGATGTGCAATTTTTCAATTGGAGCCCCTTGGACACCCTAGCACAGCAAGCAGGAGCGGACACACATACAGAGAGAAGGATAGGACAGCCGGTCA
This sequence comes from Ornithodoros turicata, assembly GCF_037126465.1. Lineage (NCBI taxonomy): Eukaryota > Metazoa > Arthropoda > Arachnida > Ixodida > Argasidae > Ornithodoros > Ornithodoros turicata. The sequence continues at coordinate 24,811,964 of NC_088205.1, forward strand.
CCCGTTTCTTATACAATCTGTTCCTTATAGCTGTAAGGGGTGAGCCTACGTGTAACATCACAGTACCATCACCATTACCCTTAGGGTTCAGCTCCGATGTCGAAATATGCCAGGACCGTGTTCCGTGAACTTTTGTCCCAAGCTGTACAACGTCATGATCAAACAAGAGTAACACAGAGAGCGACCGAGACTGAAGTACCATCATCCTCAGTCCCTGTCTGTCTTGCGCCCGTTTCACCATGGATCGCCTAAGTGTGATCTTTGTGAATGTATTGGTAATGGATGTGCGCTAGCCACTGATGATGACCACGATGTGCCCCTGCTGCCACGGGCTACTGCGCTAGCTCGTCAGTTCTACCGGCACCGTCCTAGCGTGAGGCCACGCACATCTGCCCGCTGGGACATTCCATCATCGCCGGTCAGGACTCGTGTAGAGGAACACCACCTCCTCAACAGATGCAAATTAAAAATTTATATAATTAGATAATATATAGATTATGTAAGACTACAATAGAGAATAATTTCTCTCTCTCTCCAAAGCGGCGCACCACAGGGTGCTCTTCGTATTCCGCACTGTGTATCCCAAAACTTCCCAGCCGTTTACAACGGTGTATCTAATGCACCTGCTATCTAGCAGCCGCTAGATCGGCTGCTCTGTTCTCTATTGCATCTCTCAGGTAATTGAATTAGCCAATTAGCAGAATGCGTGCAGGAAAACAGTGCCACCATTGTTTCAGCTCCACTGCACATCTGATAGAAAATGCATTCCAAACCTATTATCCCGTAGAGACTATACATTATTCACGCAGAGAAAGACAATTGCCTAATTAACGGAGTGCCGCAGGTGGATGTTTCATACGGACATTTGAAGCCACTCTCTATCTCCTATTACGTACAGGCGTCGCCACCCTTAACCGTAGCGCGGGAGCTCGTGGCCTGCTTGCATGCCAGCGCCGCCCTGTGTCGATGATGGGGTTTGCTGGGGTGGAGACTCTGGGGCCCTGGTGCACAAGCGCCCCCTCTCGACAGGTGCACGGCAAGCACGCACGGATCACCTACTCGATTAGCTATCTGCAGACACTTCAGCGATAAGAAAATCAGTGTACGAGCAAAAATATCAGTGTTTCTTTGGCATATTTGCATCCACACACACACGTTACCAAATCTTTCCTCAGCACCATGAAACAAAATAAAAAAATATGTGATAACACATATCATAGTGAACAGAACGCTCAGAGCAAACAAGGGTGAGCCTACAGTGTTTGCATATGTCTCAAACTTATTTCAGAATATTGTGCCCCTCAAGCTCGCCCTTCCGCAAACCGGCATTTAGATAAAGCGTGATAGATAACGCACACGCGAGGTTATTGTGCCTGTTTTGCGAGGGCGTAAGGTGATACTATACAGCAGGTGATCCATTCGTACCATGCCGATTACCCTGAGCTCAACCGATCGAGAGGGGGCGCTCGTGTACCATGGTCTTAGAGCCTCCACCCCAGCATCGACGCAAGGCGGCGCTGGCATGCAAGCAGGCCACGCGCTCCCGCGCTACGGTTAAGGGTGGCGACGCCTGTACATTTGTCGTTCTATTACGACCCTTTCCTTGCACACAAAACGTTCACAATGCACCAATAGTCAAAACTTCATCCTTGACCTATGTGGCGATCGGATGTGTGGATCGGATGCTCCTGTATATTTGAAATAAGAGATGAATTAGGCTTGTCTGGGGATCTCTCTCACAGACAGTCATCACCTGATTGACTTCTTCTTTTTTTATTGTTTCCGTTTCCATCTAAGGAAAGATGGCGGTGGCCCCCCCAAAAAAAGCTACAACAAAGTAGCTTGAGGACATCCGGGGGCCGCACTGACACTAGGCAGCACTATGCAGAGATTCAGTACACAATACACAAGTATGCAGTACACAGTAAAGATAAATAATGCACAAAAATCAGACACACATTAGCTTATGCTACATACTCTCATAAACATAAACTTTCTATAGTAAGTACAAATATGGCACAGGAGAATAGTGAAAAGAAAAATTGTAAAAATAAAAGCACTCAATGCAGCTCAGTAAGTAAAAAAAGAAGAAAAGAAAAAAGAACAAACATGCAAAATTTACGGCAGTACTACACTTTCTGTAGTATGTTGAAACAGAAGAACAGTGAAAAAAAAAAAAAAAGGATAAGACAGAAGTACTCAATACAGGTCACTGAGTAAAAGAAAAATCGCACAGAATTTGCTACAATTTTTGAATTAAATTAAATTAAATAATTAATTTAAAATACCATGACATCGTAACTGTTTATGCTTGCATGTTTTCAACCCAGTACAACCGGAGTCGCCTGTTTGTGATGTTTTTGAAATCCTGATTTACAAAGATTTCCTCATGCTTGTTTAAGAGGAACGGCAGCTGGTGGCGTAGCATGTGCGACCCATATTGTGTTCGGCAACGGGGTACCTTCCAGGCTTCCCTGGCACGGGTTTGAAGAGCCTTAGTATGTTTCTCCAGTTGTGACATAGTGTATAGTTGACGAAGAAGTGGATCATCAGAGAGTTTTAGCAGGGTAATGGCCCTATATTCGTAGAGGTATTTACCTGATACGATGCCTAGTCGTCGTAACAGCGGCTGTGAGTGTGCCAGGAAGGTTTCATTGGAAATAGCGCGTACCGCCTTCTTTTGAATTCTGGATAATATATCTTTATTACTTTTAGTTGTGGTTCCGCACACTAAATGACAATAACAAAGGTGTGAGAAAAAAAGGGCATTATATAATTTTTGTTTGACAATAGTTGGAAGTGTAGACCTAAACTTCCATAAAATCCCAGATACTCGGGATAGCTTAGTCTAAAGTTCCCTGACGTGCACGTCCCAGCTCATATGACACGAGAAATGAACACCAAGTATTTTAATGTCATTTACGATTTCAATTTCTGAGTTTCCTATTTTCAAAGGAACGTTCAATGAAATTTGCTTTTGTTTTGGTCGAAATTGTACAGTTTTCGTTTTCTTGCTATTTATTTGCAGGTAATTATTGTTTGCCCAGTTAGCTAAGGATAAAAGCACCTCGTTGGCTTGATAAACGATTTCATTGGGATCTGTGCCCGTAACAAAAAGGCTGGCATCGTCAGCATAGATGACATAGCGGACGTTGGAGCTAACCTTAACAATATCATTTATGTAAATATTGAACAGGAGAGGCCCAAGAATGCTACCCGGAGGTACACCAGAAGATACATGAAGGGGAGAAGATTATTTACTGTCGATCTCTACTGATTGTTGGTCGAAAAGCGAGATAGGATTTCAATAGGGAAAGAGGTACTCCACGTATGCCATAACGATATAGTTTCTGCAACAAGACTGTATGATTTAATGAATCAAAGGCCTTTCGAAAATCAACATAAACTGCTAATGTAACTTGTTTATTCTCTAGGTCATTTAATATAATTTCTTTTTGTTTGAGAAGTGCGAGCTCCGTGGAGCGACCTTTACGAAAGCCGTACTGAAAGTCCGTTATTATAGAAAACTTGGTAATAAAGGAATCGAGCTGTAAAAAAATAACCCATTCTAGAACCTTTGAAAAAATAGGCAACAACGATATCGGCCTCTAATTGAGGGAACTTTGGAGGGACTTGAGGGAAGAAAAGACAACGGGCGAGATCCTCGGACGGTATATGCACGAAGCCACTGTGTCGACAAAGAGCATTATGCATGTCAACAGCTACTACAATGCGCACCTCACTGTAAACTTGAAGTTCAAAACGGCTTCACTCGTTGCATGCACCTACCTGGAGCATGAGATACCTGGAGCCGTCACTAAACAGGGAAAAGTAAATTTGGAGCGCTACACCGCTCGCTCGCTGATGCCGCTTTCTATTGTCTACCCATGCAGTGCACAGACGGAGAACACGTTGGCTTAGTTTGAACCTGTTTGAACGTATAGCAATGTTGGAAGAGACCACGGCGGTTGTGAAGACTTTTCCTAACAACAACAACAACAAATAAGTTAATGACAATGAATGGGGAAATTCGCCACTTAAGGTGCGGCCCACTACCCCAAGGCACAATGGGGCAGGATGTGGTGTGTCCTGATGATGAGGTGATGAACGACGCTAAATAGGGATAGTCAGTGGAGTCAGTATGACATCAGAACGGTAGGCAAAACCACAGCACACAAAAATACACACACAGCACACAGGAACGCAGGCAGATTATAGGGTAGAGAGGAGACCAGTGTCCCGGAGAAAAATCTTGAAATACTCAAGAACTTGACGATGGTCAGTCTGGTTAGACCCAGGGCCGAGAATGGTTGCCAATGTGAGTGGTGCGGCCGTGATCGACTGCAGGCGACACTGTAGAGCTGCTCTTTGGGAGGTGTATAGATGGCAGTCGAGGAGCACATGCTTGGTGTCCGCCAAAACAGCACAGCGAGAGCAGAGCATCGAGTCAGAGCGGCCGATCAGATGCTTGAAATGGGGGGTGAATGCAACCCCAAGACGAAGCCTGTGTATCAGCGACGCAAAATGGCGAGGCACACGAGAAGGCATGGTGAAGCCAAAGTCAGGGTCCACTTCACGCATCAGAACTCTTGATGGCACGTCTCGAGACCATTGCGCATGTGCGAGAGGCCTCACCACATCATTTAGGAAGGTTCGCCTGTCGCCTTTGGGGAGGGTAATCCGCACGCTTGATCGGGAATGATACGCAGCTGCTGCAGCCTCGTCAGCCTCTTCATTGCCGCGGATGCCGCAGTGGGCAGGAACCCACTGGAAGTAGATAGAGTGCCCGCTGATCTCAAGACGGCTTAGTTCCTCCAGTATGTCCACCACCACAGGCGCAAGTGATCCACGAATACCCATGTTCGCTATACACTGGAGAGCTGCCTTGGAGTCGCAGTATATCACCCAGCTGCTGATAGCGGCTGATGCAATGTGCTTGAGGAAGAACAAAATGGCATGCAACTCTGCAGACGTAGATGAGGTGCGGTGCGAGAGATGGTATGCGTGGCACGACGACATAGTCGGGATTGTAAAGGCAGCAGTGGAGCCATGTAAGTTGGTCGACCCAATTGTGAATACTGCAGTGTGCGAAGGATAACGGCACTGCATCATGTCTAACGCAAGTTGTTTCAACACGGGTGCTGCAACGTGATCCCTCTTGCTCTTGAGCCCAGGAATGGTAATGGAGATCGAAGGTATCGAAAAGACCCACGGAGGGGACCTGGGGACGACTGCGCTTCCAACAAAAGCCGGTAGCAAGGGCTTTACAGCAGCGATGCAGTGAGAAATGTTGCTCTGCCTCCGCCTGTTGAGCTTCGAAACCAAGGGGTGACGACGGTGTTCCGCGACGAGACGTAGATAATGGCGCACAGTTTCTCTGAGACGTAAGACCTCTACTGGCAGCTCGCGGGCTTCTGCCACCACCATGCGCGTTTCAGCGGCGCGGGGTACACCGAGGCAGATCCTCAAGCTTCTGGCCAACATACACCGAAGTCTCTGTTCAGATGTTCTTGAGATGCCATGTAAGACCGGGAGGCTGTAGAGAATGGTTCCCCGAACCAATGCCCCATGAATCGATAGGAGCGCTTCCTGATCAATCCCCCATGCAGCGCCAGCGAAGTGAGAAATGACATTGGTCCAGCGTTGAACTTTCGCTTCCAGGTACCTGATATGGGCGCTCCACGAGAGATTGGCATCCAAGATAACACCCAGGAATTTGTGGCACTTCACTTGGCTGAGTGTATTATTGCCTAGCGAAAGAGGGAAGGCGCGCATGCGTTTCCGCGTGAACGGGAGCACAACTGTCTTCTCAGCCGAGATGTCCATGCCAGCCTTGGTGAAGTAATGCTGAACAGCATCCAACGAGTGTTGAAGGCGGCGTTGAATCGCTGGCCTTGATTTACCTGTGGTCCAAACGCACACATCGTCTGCGTATACAGAGAGCTGAACTTTGCGATGAACGCAACGCTTGATATCCGCCATAACCAAATTGAATAGGATGGGGCTTAATACACTTCCTTGAGGAACGCCTTGGGTCAAGACTGTTTTTTGCGTGTCCCCATCCCGAGTGCGGACGAAAATGGTTCTGTTGGACAAGAAGTCAGTCACCCAGACAAAAAGCCTGTGAGACACTCTAGCCCGGAGGAGGGTGTGCAATACATAGGTGTGACTGACCGTATCATAGGCACGTTTGACATTAAGGAAAACAGCCTCGACAATCCTCTTGCAGCTCTTGGCGACTTCAACAGCAGTCACAAGGTCCATAAGGGAGTCAACTGAGCTACGGTGCCGACGGAAGCCCGCCATCTCATCAGGGAAAACGTGATTCCTTTCCAACCACCATTCCAGCCTGTGTAGAACCATCCGCTCCATCACCTTACCGACACAACTGGTAAGGCTAACTGGACGGAAAGAGGACAGGTGCGACGGATGCTTGCCAGGCTTCAGCAATGGGACCACCATGGCTTCCTTCCAGCTTGCGGGTACCTGGCCAGATCTCCATGAGCTGTTGCATATAAACAGCAAAGTTCGAAGGCCCCCAGCGCCAAGATTTCGAAGAGCTGAATAGGTGATCCCGTCTACACCAGGGGACGATTTGGGTTGGGACAAACGAAGGGCAGTTTTAAGCTCTGGCAGAGAAAAATCCGCATCCAGCTGTGCGTGCGACGGGGTTATACGATCAAGATCCTCGCGAAGTTCAACCATGTAAGTATGAAACGTTGCAGTTCCCGCAGCTTCCGCAGCCGCCGCCACAGTTCCGCAGAAGTCCAGAGCTACGTCGACCTCAGACTTGTTGAGGATCAGAGCAAGTGACCCCAGTGGATTGGTGCGTGGAAGGCCATCGCGCAGGCTACGCGCAACTTGCCAAATTCTGGCGGGTCTGCTGAAGGGCGACAGCGTCTCACAAAACCGGCGCCAACGCTGTCGATCAAGGGCTCTCAACCTGTGTTGCACAGCTCTAAGTGAATGACGCGCTGCGACAATATCGGAAAGTAAACCTGTGCGTCGAGCTCTTCGCTCAGCTCTTCTACGGCAAGCACGTAGCTGTTCCACCTGGGGACTAGAGCTCGTATGTCCTACTGCAACAGGTACGTGTCTGGAGGACTCACGAAGAGAAGTTGTCAACACCTCCGAGAAGTGGTCTGCGGTCATCTCCCGCTGTGATGACACCTCACATCGCTCCCGGAACACCTTCCAGTTAACCAGACGAACGGACCTATTGCCACGTTGTATGGTGCATCCACGGATCGCTATGTATATCGGAAGGTGGTCACTTCCTCTCCCGTCACAATCCGTAGACCATGACGCCTTTCTGAAGACATCTTTCGAGCAGATAGAGACATCGAGGACATCCGTGGTGAAGTCCCTACGCATAAATGTGGAGGAGCCATCGTTCAGCAAGCACACATCGAGTTCGTCAATGACGTCGCTCCATATTCTCCCTTTGGCGTCCGTTTTCCGACTTCCCCACAATGGGTGATGTGCATTGATATCACCCACGAGAATGAATGGAGGAGGCAAGTTTTCCAGAAGGTGCTTCACCTCACGTTTCGTAAGGGCTGATGAGGGTGGAACGTAGAGGCTAACCACAGTGAGCAAAACGTCACGGAAGCGTACTACACACGTGACGTAGTCCACAGCAATACCCGGCGTCCGTGGCTGCACAGCAAAAGTCAGGTCACTTCGTACGCACAATATTGTTCTGGACGAGGCCGCACCTCCTGATCGCACTATGTGGTATCCGCTAAGTCGAAAGTCATCTTTGACATAGGCTTCGCTGATGGCCAATATGGGGGTCTGGTACTTCAATAAAAACAATTTCAAGTCAGGGAGCTTACTGCGCAAGCCACGTGCGTTCCATTGGAGGAGAGTTGCGTTTTTATAGCAGCGGTCCTAGTAACAGCGAATGAAGGGAATAGATGGGAATTTGTAACAGATGCCACAAGAGCTGTTTATTGTGGAGATGACTGCATGGCGTGAAGATCTCTCCATTGAAGCACTGTATTTTAATACAGTATACAGGGTGTCCACGCTTAGTGTGAACAGATTTTTTAAAAATATATCAATCACTTTTTCCGAGATGAAATCAACTGCAATATAGCATATGCTGAAGGGCACTCCCTAGGGGGGCATTAAGAGAATGCAAGGCAATGTCTTAATTAACTTTCAATAATTAACTTTTTAATTATAAAAGCTACGAAGTTGCTTCAATGAGAACATCTGATCTCTTCGGTCACCAAATATCAAAGCAGTTTTCAGAACAAAAATCCGTTCGATAGATCGTCCGCAAAAAATTTGTGAAGGAACGCCATTTTTTTCTTTATTTTATTCATTGCAAATCTCTAGAGACGCGTCTTTCCTTCGCCCCCAATACGAGAGGATGAAAGAGCACACTATCGTCTCTTGCGTCCTGGAATAAGATTAAAAGAAAACGGAAAATGCAGCCCAAGATAAGGGCAGTCGCGATAAGGTCACCCGATAGATTTGTGTTTTTGTTTTGTTTCCGCAAGTTAAAGCTAACCTTCGACGCATGAGGCGGCACTGTGCTCTTTCACTCTCTCACACTGGGGGTAAAGGAAAGCCGCTTCTTTGAAGATGCGCAATAAACCGAATATAGAAAAAAATGGCGTTCCTTCACGATTTTTTTTGGAAGATCTACCGAACGGATTTTTGTTCTGAAAACGGTTTTGGTATCTGGTGACCGAAGAGATCAGATGTTCGCATTGGAGCAACTTCGTAGCTTTTATAATTAAAAAGTTAATTATTGAAAGTTAATTAAGTCATTGCCCCAGGAGTCTGTTAATGCCCCCCTAGGGAGTGCCCTACAGCATATGCTATATTGCAATTGATTTCATCTCGGAAAAAGTGATTGATATATTTTTAAAAAATCTGTTCACACTTAGCGTGGACACCCTGTATGTACAGGGTTGTCATTTAACTCGAACCCCGCCTTAAAAAAATAACGGCTCATAGCATCAGAACGAAACCAACCGCATACTATTATCAGTAGCCTAAAGTGTTTCAGAGTATTTGTGTACCGCAATTAATTAATTAATTAGTGGAAATTCATTTTATAACTTTGTAGTTACGAGGATTATAACGAATATGTCAGTTGTGAAATTGTAGGCGCTGCGATGAGAAAACGAATCCAGTGGCTTGCGACACTCGAGCTCGAACGACTCGTTCTTTCCTGGGTCTGCAGAAATGTGCCCGGACTTCCGAAACTTTGATGGAGCATGTTTCCGTCACGCCAAAAGAGCTCGATCGCAGCGCCCTCCCAGGTCCACTTGACGAAGAACGAGATATGCGATCCATTCCACGTATACTCTTATCTATCATCCTTCCATGGTGCCGTATCTGCTAGACGATCAGGGGGAGCAGTGACGATGACAACGCGGCGCTTTGTCTTCTTATTGTTTTGATTCCCTCCTGTTTTTTCTTCTTTCGCCGTGATGCAACTGAAAGTATGGGACAAGGAATGTTATCTTTCAACCGAAGCAATGTATTGATCCTTTGTTCACTTTCGTCTCCGTACACGCACTCCTTGTTGGGTGCTCTGCGGGTCAAATAATGCCCTATTCCAACGAAGAAAGAGCTGATATGGTGCTTGTCTTAGGTGCTGCACAGAGCAATAAGGAAAAGGCAGTGAAGATTTTTCAGATGTGGCGTCCCGGCAGGAGACCAAGCCCTGCGACGATTGTTCGTCAGTACGAGACGCTAAAAGAATTTGGCAAGTTTTCCCGAAAGCGTTGTAGGTCATCGACACCTTCAGACGACGTTCGAACCAACATCCTGACGTTCTTTGAGGCACACCCTTTAGCCAGCATCCGCGAGGCCAGCAGTCAGAGTAGCGTTCCATTGTCGACGGTGTGGAGGGTAGCAAAAGAGGCCTGCCTCCATCCTTACCACGTTCAACTGCATCAACAGTTGCAGCAAGGAGACTTCAAAAACCGGTTGTACTATGCCAACTGGCTTTTGCGCACTGTCGGTCAGAACCCGCAGTTTTTGAGTAACGTCATATGGACGAACGAGGCAAACTTCTCCCGGGACGGCCAGGTGAATATGCACAACGCTCATTATTGGAGTACCACCAATCATCATTGGCTTCGCAAGTCCCATCATCAATACAAATGGTCCCTCAACGTCTGGTGCGGCATTTGCGGCGGGACCCACATTGGACCCGTTTTCCTTGATGGGACATTGACCGCGGACAGATACCTAAACAAGGTTCTCCAGGACCCGTGGAAGAGTTCTACGCCAACCTCCCACTCGCGCGATATGGCCAGCTGTGGTTTCAGCACGATGGCGCTCTCGCACACAGCTCCAGCCCAGCTCGCGCGTATCTCGACCACGCATTTCCTAACCAGTGGGTGGGAAGGCTCGGACCAGTGCCATGGCCTGCCAGGTCCCCGGACCTTACGCCTCTGGATTTGTTCTTATGGGGATATGTGAAGGACCGCGTGTACGTCGAGGAAACAACAACACCTGAGGCCCTCAAGGCGAATATCACTCAAGTTTGCCGTAAAATCCCCGAGGACATGTTGCGGAGGGCGATCGAGAACACAATCAGGAGATGACGATTTTGTGTGATGACGCGCGGCGATCTCTTCGAGCACCTGCTCTGAATGTCCATAATAGTGTTTCTGTTATGTTGGAATACATGTGCGAAATGCAGACTCACGTTGTTCTGTCTTAAATTAAGTTGTCATTAAAATAAGTTGCACCAAAAAGAGGCAATTACTTTTATCTTGCTCTTTTCTGTTTTCCCTGTGCAGCACTATGGGGAAGCATCTTACCCGCTGGCCCTTCGCTGGAATAAATCATTGCTTGTGCCACAAACCATTTTACAGAGAGTGGCTGTAAATGAGTAAATGCGTAAACGTTAAAAGAGCGTCTGAACAAATGCCACCCGCGACAGCTCTTCCTTGTGTTTTCTGGCTTGCTTGCTTTTTTTTCTTTCTTTTTCTAAACACATGCTACAGGTTCAAGGTGCTTCCGTGGAAAGATAACCTTCCTTGTCGCATACTTTGAGTTGCTTCACGGCCAAAGAACGAAAAAGAGGAGGAAATCAAATAAACAATAAAAAGACAAAGCGCCGCGTTGTCATGGTCAGCGTGCCTTGATAGTCTAGCAGATACGGCACCATGCAAGGGTGATAGATAAGAGTGTAGGTCGAATGGATCGCATATCTCCTTGTTTGTCAAGTGGACAGGAGAGGGCTCCGCGATGGAGCGCTCTTTTGACGCGACGGAAAGATGCTCCGTCCAAGTTTTGGAAGTTCGGGCCCATTTCTGTATACTCGGGAAAAAACGAGTCGTCAGAGATCGAGTGTTGCAAGCCACTCGATTCGTTTTCTCATGGCAGCGCCTACAACTTCACAATTGACATCTTCGTTGTAATCCAACAAACTAGAAAGTTATAAAATTAATTTCCACTAATTAATTAATTAATTGCGATACAAAACTACTCTGAAGCACTTTAGGCTACTAGTAATACTATGCAGTTGGTTACGTTGTGATGCAATGAGCCGTTATTTTTTTAAGGTGGGGGTTCGAGTTTAATGAAACACCCTGTATATGTATACCGTGTGTTTCAGTTAAATACTCCGCCTAAATAATTCGCGAACCGGTGCACCAATCAAATAACTTTCTTTTTTACAAGTATCTGTCCAATACCGCCTACAAGATGCGGACTGCGTGAATGAGCGGGAGCCGCTCATTATTTAAATAAAAATTCAAATGAGTTTCGTGAAAAGAGCCAACTTCTAAAGCAGGGCGCCGTCGGCGTTAAAATGGGTACTACCCCTTCTGGGACCTTCAGTAGATACCTTTTAGAGAAAAATCTGCAACCGAAGCGGGTCATTTGTTGCAGTAATAAATTGGTTTCGGTTTACATATTTTTGGCGCGGCTGGTCGCGGTGAAGCCCAAAAGGACGCTCTTCCACTCCCTGATCCACTAATGAATTACGTCCTTACACCAATGGATTACACCAATGAATTACGTCCTTTTGCGCTTCGCCGCGACCAGCCGCGACAAAAATACGTAAACCGAACCAATTAATTACTGCAAGAACTGACCCGCTTCGGTGGCAGATTTTTCTCTAAAAGGTGTCCACTGAAGGTCCCATAAGGGGTAGTAGCCATTTTAATGCCGACGGCGCCCTGCTTTAGAAGTTGGCTTTTTTCACGAAATTCATTTGAATTTTTATTTAAATAATGAGCGGCTCCCGCTCATTCACGCGGTCCGCATCTTGTAGGCGGTATTGGACAGATACTTGTAAAAAAGAAAGTTATTTGATTGGTGCACCGGTTCGCGAATTATTTAGCCCGGGGATTTAACTGAAACACCCGGTATACAGGGTGTCCCAGAAAACGTGTCATTGAATTATAATAAAAAAACTACACCACCTAGAGTCATGCGGTCAATGGCATTTGTTCCTACTGGGTTTTTGCCACCTCCTCATGTGGATGTCGTGTAACGTAAGTTTAATTATGTCAATTTTTGCGAGCTCAAGTAAAAAATTTGCCTAGTAAAGGTCACTTTTTTACCCCACCAATGTGAAGAGCGTGTTTAATTTAGTCAAGTTAATGATAACTGAAAGGGATATTCAGGAGCTATCCAGTCGGAAAAATAGCCGAACATCATGCTCTACGGAGGTCGCACAGGATAGCGCACGATCAATTTTTCAGCGCAGTCTTTGTCAGTCCGACGAAAGGAGGTTGGAAACGCAGCCCTCCCCGACATCGCAGAAAGAGATAGAACAGGCACGGATTATCACGTCCGACTTTCGCTGGGATAATGCTTTCCCTCCCCCAATTTTCTCCCCCCTCCCCCCCCCTCTTCAATGCATAGCCAACATGGGAATACGTGGATCGCTCGCCCCAGTTGTCACTGATATCCTCCATCAGGTTCAGCTTCTAAGCGATCACGGTCATCATATATCCCTGCAGTGGGTCCCGGGTCACTGTGGTTTGAGCGGAAACGAAGCCGACAGAGCGGCAACGGCTGCCCAACAGTCTCCGGCTGTTGTACCAACGGTGTTATCAAGAGGAGACAGGAGATCACTTCTGAATGAGCTCATTCAGCCACTAGCTCGCCAGCAGTGGAGTCGGGACATCACTGACAGGTCTCTCATGTATTCTGTGGATCCCACTATGTCCTTCTCAGTTCCTGACCGTTTACCACGCTGTTTCACGTCCCTCCTGCACAGGCTTCGTCTCAACGTTGCCTTCACTCCCCAATTCAAGTGCCGAATCGGATACTGTGACAGCTGCCTATGCTCCAAATGTGGCGTTGAAGCGAACATTGAGCACGTCCTAATAGAATGTAAGCTCTACGAAACGGAGAGGCGGCAACTCTGTGCTCAGCTGAGTGGTGCTAGCCGGCAGACGTTCAACCTGGCTGCAATTCTTGGCCCATGTCAGAGCCATGTCCAACACCGTCGAGGACTTCTGATGTTCTTGGAGTTCCTCTTGGCTACCGGCTTGCTCCAGACGCTGTAGGGTCCACCCCTGCATCTCAAGGACCATTGGCGCTTCTTTCATGTGCTTTTTCCTTTTGTGCGACGTATAGCGTTGCGCAACCAGACGACGGGAGTTCGAGTTGGACTTGCACATAACTTCATTTTCATATCTCACATCTCATGCTTCTCGTGTAATGGGGTAGGGTACTGCTCTCAAGCGGTGAATCACCCCAGGCCATAGTCATGATTTAGTTGTTGTTGTTGTTGTTGTTGTTGTTCCCCCAATTTTAGGAACTGTCAGGTGAGTTTTGCCAGAATTGCATGTTCTCGTGTGGACGTTCTTGTGCATGTGTTTGCACATTTCTAATTTATCGTAACATTAGAAAGTTGTGAGGTGTCTATCACATCAAATGTGTAGGCAACCTGTTACGCTTCTCAGTAGCGTTCCTGACGTTACGGCTGTTCGGAGTCTGCATTTCGTTTTGTCTTGTTTGCAATTCTGTTTGCCAGGAGCTGTGGCAGCAAAAAAATTTCAGACGATGAAGGCCAAATACGCAGCAGAAAAGAAAAAAATTCTGGACTCAAAGAGGAGTGCATGCGGGGCGGCTGAGGTCAGGCACTCGAAATGGGCCTTTTATACGACTCTCGACAGTTTTTTAGGAGGTAGAGACAGCAGCTTGTAAGTGTACTCCACAGTTTGCTTTAAACCGGTGCCTCAGTATATAGGTGGTCGTTATTAAGAATTGATACTTGTTTCCTTGCAGTGTGACGTTGTCTAACGTTCCCGCAGCCGACATCTCCAGCCCAATAGAGGAAAACTGCTCTGGCGTTGAGGGGTTGATGTGAGTATGCTTTTTATGCACGGTCATTCGCGGAATAGTTTTATACCAAGAACTTTATATGCATAATTTTATACCAATTCATATTTTGTACAGCCAATCTATGGTCCATTCAGCATATTTTGAAGGAGGTGATGACACGTCCACAAGGTGACTTTCATGTGCAACATTTTCTACTGTGAAACGAATAATTGCGTAGAGAGAGCCATTGTGGCTCAGAAATGAGGCTCTTAGGTCCCACAACTTTATGTGTGATCTCAGAATTTCTCATGTGACTGCATCTTGATGTTTTTCAGCCATAGCCCATTGACTGTGCCATCAGAAGAGTCAACTTCGACCAGGTAAACATCAAGTTAGTTTTCCATACACAATAAGACACAGGACACGAATAATTTGTACGTGGTGAAACCTTTGTTCTGGCAAACACTCACTGGACCAGGATTGTTTTCTGTTGAAGAGCGGTGTTGGTATACGAGAGGTATGTCAGTACATACTGCATGTAACCTCTATCAGGTCGGGAAAAGCTCGTCATCTAAAATAAGGGATCCATCCATCTGTTAGGTGGGATTTTGTAGTATGAACATTTGTTTGATCTCAGGTCACTCACAACTTAAAGCCCTGCATTACTACTATTAAATGAATGCAGTAGCTTCCTTGTGATGCAGTTTTGTTGTTGTTCTTATTGTAGTTGCATTTTTTCAGAATATTTGAGCAGTCATCACAGCATAGGTAAGTCGGTATAAACTATTACATTTACTCAGCTTGTAGTCTGCACATCACATTCCAGGTTTCAGATCAGGTCTTTTTTCGTTGCAGCTCTCATGTGCCCACTCCGACAGCAGCTCCCAAAAAGTAAGTGGAATGCATGCAACCAGTATAGCTGGGCACAACTCAGCATTGTGATAGGCTTGTGTTTTGTTCGTCCTCTGCGTAACTGCCTCATCCAATACAGCATAGATATAAGTATGTAAATAAGTATAGATTGAATATATGTCTTTTTAGCTGATACATATATTTTGAATGAGAAATGTAAATTCCTGCTGGTGTTGATTTGCAAATGCAGGTCAATGATGTACGACATATATTCCGTAAGTAGACATTCACATATTTGAAGATGTTTGTGAAACGATCGACACTGCTTCAGTTCTGATCATCATCAACATCAGTGTAACTGCCATCCATGGTGTTGTACACTGACTGCTGAGAATCAAAATTCTGTGTTTATTTTTAGGAGGAAGCGCACTGGTGGGGACGACATCATTGACTGCATAGAGGAAAACGTGGACTCCCTGAACAAATGGAAAGGAGAACTGAGCAGCAAAGATCACATATTTTATTTTTGTATGATGTTGGCCGAACGCTTACTTATTCTCTCTCGACCACGTGCTCTCCGGTTCATGACAAAGGTGCAAAACTACCTTCTGGACGCCGAAATGGAAGATTGCGCAGAAAACTAAATACATGTACACAAAAGGAAGGACTGTTTACATTTTCTAGGTAATATACGTGTGTCATTCAAAAAACAGGCTGTGCATAAAAATTTATTAATATAAGTGGAGCACATTTAACGTGAGTCTGCCCACATGTGGCTGCATGCTGCACGTGCCGCAGGGTATGACAGCAGATATACAGTTAAATGAGATGTTCAGTGGAAGCCAAAATAAAGTAATGCACACTAAACAGAAAGACAATATACAAATATATGAAGCAGAGGCTTACTAATAATCTACTGCCATCACAGCAGAACCTTGAGCTTGAGGATATGCACTAAAGAAAAGACACGACACACATGAATGCTTTCTGGGTCTTGTGAGCGTCGTTCAAGGTGGACTGAGACTTTTCCTTCTTTAAATTCAATGGATGCAGGCAGCATGAAACTACATCAGTTTTTCAAAGTATTCACTGTTCACATCTAGACACTGGTGCTATCGCTGTGGCGACTCTGATGTCTCTGACTTTCTTGTTTTGCCTATTGCCATCTTTGTTTCTCTCTCTTTCTCTCTCTCTTTCTCTTTTTTGTGTCTCACTCCTCAAGTTCTTTGCTGCAGTGGATTTACTGGCTAGGTTTTAGTGGCTAGGAGGAAGCCTTTTGAATATTCATGTCAGAGGACAGAGAAAAGGGGACATGGTGGCAGTTCCTCCATTCAACCTGACCTATTCACAATCCTCTCCTGCCACGGCACACTTCCATATGTCACAAAATATTCTGTATAAACGAGTACCCACACAGTTCAGTCCTTGTCCCTCAGCCCTCCATTCTCCATCTGTGACAGTGTGCATGTCACCCTCTCTGTCGATTAGGTGTGGTGGTGCATATGATGCCCTGCTTTGTCCGTCACTCATTAAAAAGTTGTGTTGTGCCACACAAGCTGCAATTACTGTGTTGGTGTTCTGAAGGGATGCTTTAAAAGGCCTTCTCAATACTCTCCACCGGTTTGCAAGAATGCCGAAGGCATTTTCAACAACTCTTCTAGCTCGACTCAAGCTGTAGTTAAAGACCTTCTTCGGGTAGTCGAGTCCACCTGCACGTGGATAAGGTCGCAGAAGATATTTCTTTAGGGGGAAGGCCTCATCTCCCACTAAAACATACGGCAAAGGTTGTTGGCCGTGCTTCAGCGGCTCTGGTGGAGGGAGGTTCATCAACTGGTTTTCAAAACGTGTCCCCATCTCACTTCTAGAAAAGACGCCTCCGTCACTTTCGCTGCCAGGTTTCCCTATCTCCACGCACAGAAAGCGATAGTGTGCATCGCATATGGCCATTAGCACCTGCAAGTTCAAAGAAAAGTCTCGTGAAGGCAGGCATCAGAACTTGGAAAAACTAGTAAACCATAGAGTCACCGACAAAATTATGGCACTTCATGCAATAGAACATCATACAACATTCCTGCACCGAGCCTACCGTATAATACTTTTTTGTTCGTGTTACGAGACCAGTAACCTCAGAAAATGTCGCAGCCACACACACAAAAAAAGAAAAAACATGTTCCAAAGCATATTTTACTGTGTTTTGCATGTTTGTTGTACATTTCACAGAAGTTTTGTGCATATTATTCCCATATTTGGAAATCTTGAGGCTAGAGAAATCAAGTGATAAGTTGATAAGTAAATTTATTGAGAGAAATCAAACAAGATGAACACACACAACTATTTGTGTTCCTGGTCGTGGGGTTTTTCAGTATGGATCTGTATCACCAGCTCACTTGCTTCTTAACTATCATTTCCACTGTTTAACTATATCATAGATATAGTTGTCAGGATATTCATCTTACAGTGCTGAAGGATCCTTTGTAGTTGTAATGCATAGAGCCACTGTTTGGAGGGCACTCTGTCACAACGTGCTTCCCGTCGATGGCTCCAAGACAGTTCGGGAAGTTCCAGATTACTCCAAAGTCGTGGGCAACTTTCTGCCATTCCTCGGGTGTAGATGGGCACTTGACATCAGTGGCGTAGCCACGGGGGGGCTAGGGGGGGCTCGAGCCCCCTCCCCCTACCTGCCACGGACCGACCCACGCAAATCGTGCAAATCCGAGGAGAACATAATGGGGGAACATATATATATGGGGGGGGGGGGGGGACAGTGCGACGATCGCGAAAGTTCTTGCAGTTCATGGCGTCTATCTAAGCAGCACTCTTGAATAGTTTTCAAACTATTAGCTTTTCAAAATACTTCCAATCTTGTGACACCACCTCATTAGTCATTACCAGGGTGTGTTACCGAAAATATTATTGTTTCCGGTTCCGTTTCCGGTAACTGAAAAACTCGGCTTTTCATTCCCGTTTATATTTCCGTTTCATTTTCGGTAGCGGTTTCTGTTTCCGTTTCCTTTTAAGAATTTCGTTTCCGTTTCCGAGGTAATTTCGGTACTTGTTTCTGTTCTTCATCCGGAACTCGTACTGTCTGGTTTTGGCTTTTTCATGTCAGATATTCTAGTTACATAATGTATACAAAGGGATAGCCACACCAAACACAAACACTAAAGACTTTAATGCAAAGTAACGAATCTTACACACCGCAGGTAGATGCCTTTCTAGGTTGCGGAAAGACATGCCTTTAAGTTGCAAAAGTATCGGCTCGTGCACAAAAATAACACGTCATCCAAAACTTTCGCGTCCATGAATGAATGAATGATGATTGGAAGAACAGTGCGGATACATATAATTTTCATATTAACGCGAAAACACTGAGGGAAACGTCCTGCGAATTTGGTTTCCGTTAACGTTACCACTTTTGAATTTCGTTTCCGTTTCGGTTTCTGGTAGTGGAAACTAAATCAATTTTGTTTCCGTTTCCATTTTGGTTTCCTGTTCAATTTCGGTAATTACCGTTTCTCGTTTCCGGTTTCCGTTTCCGGTAGACAACCCTGGTCATGTCAGCCTATACACGTAATCGTAATGTGAACGTCCAAATAAATTATTTTCGTTCCACTTTTTTAACTTTTTTTTTTGCGTCCGCATTTTGCAGTGTGCACAAGTATGTCACCCAGGATCAGCGGGGGGGGGAGGGAGTTTTTGTGTCGAGTCCCCTCTACCTTAGAGGTCTGGCTGGACATAAACTGGTGGAAGATGATCCCAGAGTGCCGCTCAGCAATGAGACGGCGCGTGACCTTGCCCAATGGGCGCTGCAAGTGAGAACACGGCAGCGGAAAACAGCGCTCCGTTTCAAGCGCTGCATGTAAGCGCTCAGAAGCAAGTCGCTGTATGTGGGAACTGGCCATTACTCCCAGTTCGTGCCCGATCTCCGCCCAACGGTTGTCTTTCATTATTGTATCTTTGGAGTTTGGAGATGCCTTGTCATATAAAAAGCGGTGTGACCGTACCAGGTCGATTAACCGGTTAAATGGAAAATTACTCGACATTTTTGCTTGCTTCGTGGTCCCAACGTGGTCTCCGCGTCTTCGCTGCCTTCGCGCCGTGAAATGCGGAAGCAAAACAGCGACACAGCTGCCGCTACGTCATCGCCAAGAGAAGCTCCCGATTGGTCAGTGTCGAACAGCGCTTAAAATAGCACTGAAAAAGTTGACCGGGGCTCAACTTCGGCAGACTCCGTTTTGTAGCAGTTCATAGCACCGCGAGAAGGAAAACATAGCGCTGTTTTTTACCGCTGTGTAGCAAATCGCTATATGTGGGAACTGGCCTTAAGCATCAAGGGAAAATAAAAGGAGTGCCGCTGTTGTACGAAAAGTCAGCGCTTCAAGAGTACTTACAAGACTACGGTGTGATCTTTGTCAAGCGTCAGAAGGCCTTTTGTGCATCCGAGGACGGAACGGTCCGCCATGAGTTACTGTCATCTGTGCTGCTTACGTTCCGTGCAGACGTCACTCTCTTTGGACATATAGCGAAGAATTGCAGAGGTAACTTGCGCTGCAGGATATGCTCGGGGCCTCAATCCTATCAGGACTGCACAGCTAGGAGGGAGCCAAAGTGCGCAAATTGCGGTGGGTCCCACGCGGCATCGTATGCACATTGTGAGGTGAAGCGGATCGCTGCAAGCAACCGAGCTGGCGTCCCGTTCTGCCGTTCTTTACTGCACAGGATGGGTCTGGTTGAGTCTCCGTTGTGCCCCGAGTGTGATTTGTTGGATGACAGCGGTACACGTCTTGCTGGAGTGCCGCCACTTCAGATCAGAGAGACAGTCACTCCTTGCCGGCATTTTACGCATGACGAATCGCCCAGTGGAGCTCTCTCATCTATTGGGTCCTTGGGATACTCCGCGAAATCAACGGAAGGCAATCCGTCTGCTGGTAGCCTTCTTGGGTGAATCTGGTCTCAGAACCGTATTGTGAACACTAAGTGCGAACTCCATTTTAGTGTAAACTGCTGTCACCGTATTTTGTAGATCTGCAGTGTGCAATATAGTTTACCCGTACTATTGATTGAGTGCCTGTGAGTATGTGAGGGATCCCGCTGTGATTTGTTTCGATTGCTGCATGAGTATTTTAATCAGAGTGTGTAATAGCTATACAGCTCTTGCAATGGAACAGGTAGCACCCATGGTGGGTTGCTGAAAGCTCCAAGGTTTACTTTATTCTACTAATTTACTAACTAACTATAGTATACTAAATGCTTTTTTGCGGTATTTTCGTACTCTACTCAATACTTTTTGCGACAAGTGTTTTTAAAGCATTTAAAATACTTCTTTTAGTATATATATATATATAATGCAAGGAAAAAAAGCCATTAAAGGAACAAATAAATGATACTAGACGTGTTTGTAATTCAAACTTACAGATTAACATGGCTTCTATAGCTGCACGCAGAAATATAATATAATATATATAAAATATATATATGTATATCGCTCGCTGAGTGACCCCTGGTCTGCCAATCCCGAACGATGCGCAGCTACCCAGGGCCGACGAGCCGCAAACACGGCGAAACACGTGTCCTCTGGTGCTGTCGCATCGTTCAATGAGTATCTGTTTCTGTACGTGCAGCCATGGAAGCCATCTTAACTGTAAGTTTGAATTTCAAACACGTCTAGCATCATTTACCTATTTTTTTAATGGCTTTCCCCCCCTCTTTATAATTCACTGGCTTGCACTGTGGCATTGAGGAGTGCTCGGTCACCCTCCCAGGTGTATATCGCTCGCTGAGTGACCCCTGGTTTGCCAATCCCGAACGATGCGCAGCTACCCAGGGCCGACGAGCCGCAAACACGGCGAAACACGTGTCCTCTGGTGCTGTCGCATCGTTCAATGAGTATCTGTTTCTGTACGTGCAGCCATGGAAGCCATCTTAACTGTAAGTTTGAATTTCAAACACGTCTAGCATCATTTACCTATTTTTTTAATGGCTTTCCCCCCCTCTTTATAATTCACTGGCTTGCACTGTGGCATTGAGGAGTGCTCGGTCACCCTCCCAGGTGTATATCGCTCGCTGAGTGACCCCTGGTTTGCCAATCCCGAACGATGCGCAGCTACCCAGGGCCGACGAGCCGCAAACACGGCGAAACACGTGTCCTCTGGTGCTGTCGCATCGTTCAATGAGTATCTGTTTCTGTACGTGCAGCCATGGAAGCCATCTTAACTGTAAGTTTGAATTTCAAACACGTCTAGCATCATTTACCTATTTTTTTAATGGCTTTCCCCCCCTCTTTATAATTCACTGGCTTGCACTGTGGCATTGAGGAGTGCTCGGTCACCCTCCCAGGTGTATATCGCTCGCTGAGTGACCCCTGGTTTGCCAATCCCGAACGATGCGCAGCTACCCAGGGCCGACGAGCCGCAAACACGGCGAAACACGTGTCCTCTGGTGCTGTCGCATCGTTCAATGAGTATCTGTTTCTGTACGTGCAGCCATGGAAGCCATCTTAACTGTAAGTTTGAATTTCAAACACGTCTAGCATCATTTACCTATTTTTTTAATGGCTTTCCCCCCCTCTTTATAATTCACTGGCTTGCACTGTGGCATTGAGGAGTGCTCGGTCACCCTCCCAGGTGTATATCGCTCGCTGAATGACCCCTGGTTTGCCAATCCCGAACGATGCGCAGCTACCCAGGGCCGACGAGCCGCAAACACGGCGAAACACGTGTCCTCTGGTGCGGTCGCATCGTTCAATGAGTATCTGTTTCTGTACGTGCAGCCATGGAAGCCATCTTAACTGTAAGTTTGAATTTCAAACACGTCTAGCATCATTTACCTATTTTTTTAATGGCTTTCCCCCCCTCTATATAATTCACTGGCTTGCACTGTGGCATTGAGGAGTGCTCGGTCACCCTCCCAGGTGTATATCGCTCGCTGAGTGACCCCTGGTTTGCCAATCCCGAACGATGCGCAGCTACCCAGGGCCGACGAGCCGCAAACACGGCGAAACACGTGTCCTCTGGTGCTGTCGCATCGTTCAATGAGTATCTGTTTCTGTACGTGCAGCCATGGAAGCCATCTTAACTGTAAGTTTGAATTTCAAACACGTCTAGCATCATTTACCTATTTTTTTAATGGCTTTCCCCCCCTCTTTATAATTCACTGGCTTCCACTGTGGCATTGAGGAGTGCTCGGTCACCCTCCCAGGTGTATATCGCTCGCTGAGTGACCCCTGGTTTGCCAATCCCGAACGATGCGCAGCTACCCAGGGCCGACGAGCCGCAAACACGGCGAAACACGTGTCCTCTGGTGCTGTCGCATCGTTCAATGAGTATCTGTTTCTGTACGTGCAGCCATGGAAGCCATCTTAACTGTAAGTTTGAATTTCAAACACGTCTAGCATCATTTACCTATTTTTTTAATGGCTTTCCCCCCTCTTTATAATTCACTGGCTTGCACTGTGGCATTGAGGAGTGCTCGGTCACCCTCCCAGGTGTATATCGCTCGCTGAGTGACCCCTGGTTTGCCAATCCCGAACGATGCGCAGCTACCCAGGGCCGACGAGCCGCAAACACGGCGAAACACGTGTCCTCTGGTGCTGTCGCATCGTTCAATGAGTATCTGTTTCTGTACGTGCAGCCATGGAAGCCATCTTAACTGTAAGTTTGAATTTCAAACACGTCTAGCATCATTTACCTATTTTTTTAATGGCTTTCCCCCCCTCTTTATAATTCACTGGCTTGCACTGTGGCATTGAGGAGTGCTCGGTCACCCTCCCAGGTGTATATCGCTCGCTGAATGACCCCTGGTTTGCCAATCCCGAACGATGCGCAGCTACCCAGGGCCGACGAGCCGCAAACACGGCGAAACACGTGTCCTCTGGTGCGGTCGCATCGTTCAATGAGTATCTGTTTCTGTACGTGCAGCCATGGAAGCCATCTTAACTGTAAGTTTGAATTTCAAACACGTCTAGCATCATTTACCTATTTTTTTAATGGCTTTCCCCCCCTCTTTATAATTCACTGGCTTCCACTGTGGCATTGAGGAGTGCTCGGTCACCCTCCCAGGTGTATATCGCTCGCTGAGTGACCCCTGGTTTGCCAATCCCGAACGATGCGCAGCTACCCAGGGCCGACGAGCCGCAAACACGGCGAAACACGTGTCCTCTGGTGCTGTCGCATCGTTCAATGAGTATCTGTTTCTGTACGTGCAGCCATGGAAGCCATCTTAACTGTAAGTTTGAATTTCAAACACGTCTAGCATCATTTACCTATTTTTTTAATGGCTTTCCCCCCTCTTTATAATTCACTGGCTTGCACTGTGGCATTGAGGAGTGCTCGGTCACCCTCCCAGGTGTATATCGCTCGCTGAGTGACCCCTGGTTTGCCAATCCCGAACGATGCGCAGCTACCCAGGGCCGACGAGCCGCAAACACGGCGAAACACGTGTCCTCTGGTGCTGTCGCATCGTTCAATGAGTATCTGTTTCTGTACGTGCAGCCATGGAAGCCATCTTAACTGTAAGTTTGAATTTCAAACACGTCTAGCATCATTTACCTATTTTTTAATGGCTTTCCCCCCCTCTTTATATATATATATATATATATATAATTGAAATAAATGGGAGACAGAAGACGAAAGTAGGGGAAGTAATAAAAAATGGGTTTATTAAAACTTAAAAATTATAAAAGTTAGGGAGGACGTCTACGTTACAGCGGAAGCTCCGCCTTCTTCGGGACAACATTTTTTAGCTCTTTTGTCCCGAAGAAGGCGGAGCTTCCGCCGCTTACTTGTCAGTAGCCCGACCCCTTCGTCAGAAAACTGTTCCTGTTCATATTACAGAGTGAATATTCAGGGGATTAGGTACAAGAGAATCCCGGCATTTATTTCCTTGGTCACAAAAGCAATAAACACGTACCCGAAGTTGAAAGACCCGTGCTGACATACAGGAGGGATTGCGAAGTTTCTGTCAGAACATATCAGCAAAGTTTATTTGAGTTCACCAAAGCCCATCAAATATTACTTGACACTAAGACATTGAATAAAAGATATCCTTAAGTATGGTGGATGAAGTTTATTCCTTTCACTTATACGGCCACGTTCACGGTGCGCGCTTCAATTACTGCTAATATTGAAGTACTTGAAAGAGTATCTTAAATACTTCTTAGAGTATTTAGTACTCTACTCAAATTACTTTCAGTTTTGAGTATTTTGTACTCCATTTTAAATACTTTTTACACAAAGTATTTTAAATACGTTTGCGTAGTATTTTGTACATGTCTGCGCACACAACTCACCTGAGACCGCCATGCTGCCCTATTCTAATGCATGGAAGCCGGCGTTTCGCGCTCTGTTTATTTGTTTACGTTGAGTATGGTTTCCAGGATTTTTTTCGTATAGCTTTCGCACGCATAAATACGCCACCGTGCGCCACTGGAAGTTGCTCAGGTAAGTAGACAACGAGTTACATGTGGGTTAAGTTTATCAGCACACACACTGTATATTAGGAAGGGAGTTGCCTCAGGACAGAAGCCGCCGATATTTCGAACAGAGACTGTTCTTCTTCTGGGCACCGTCCTCATCATTGGCATGGTATTTAAAGGGTTAGGTGTGACGTGTTTAAAGGTTCATGCGAATTGTGGGTCAACAGCCCGGAGGGAAGAAAGGTCCGTACGGGTTTTTACGGCGGGAGTGAATGGCTGCTTTGTTAGAGTGTGGAGGGGATTATGTGAACGTAGTGATCTAGGCTACAGACCGGTTGCAGAAAAATGGAAGGTTCACGAACACGTGGACGAAACGGGACAACAGGCAAGAATTCGCAAGCATAGCGAAAGATAAGGAGGTTAGTGGTTACGTGGGGAAAATTCCAAAACGAGCAATTTTTTTTTTTTTTAAATATATATTTGTAATACAAAGTTGTGGCATTACAAATATATATTAAAAAAAAAAAAAATTTGCTCGTTTTGGAATTTTCCCCACGTAACCACTAACCTCCTTATCTTTCGCTATGCTTGCGAATTCTTGCCTGTTGTCCCGTTTCGTCCACGTGTTCGTGAACCTTCCATTTTTCTGCAACCGGTCTGTAGCCTAGATCACTACGTTCACATAATCCCCTCCACACTCTAACAAAGCAGCCATTCACTCCCGCCGTAAAAACCCGTACGGACCTTTCTTCCCTCCGGGCTGTTGACCCACAATTCGCATGAACCTTTAAACACGTCACACCTAACCCTTTAAATACCATGCCAATGATGAGGACGGTGCCCAGAAGAAGAACAGTCTCTGTTCGAAATATCGGCGGCTTCTGTCCTGAGGCAACTCCCTTCCTACATCTCTACCGGTTCGCTGGATTTCTACCCATCTACACTGTATATTAGCTCTTTGGAAACCGCAATCTTAGTCTGGCTTCACGTAAGGAACGGTGTCGTCATTGGCTTAGAACAATTGCATCAATAATGCTAAGTCAAGGACCACACAATTTGAAACCAACAATCAGTGCACGATTGTTGTATTGCTTGCGTTCATTCCACAAGCCCACACATATAATATGATTTCCGGCTCATACGCCGAAATCGAAAATTCAGACGCAACTGCAACGCTGGAAAACTCGATCAAAGCATGGAATATAGCAGCGTATGGCCTACATCACGCTATGTGGCCCTTTCAAAAATAGAAAAAGAAGAAAAACAAGCAAACAAAAAAAAAGAACGTTGAGCAAACTGTCGGTGTGATAGCATTAACATCACATTTGCGTGCCGCGTATTTTCCCTGCTCTGGTATTAGAGTTTCTCAGACATAGCCTCCGAGAGGAAAGATATCTCGACGACGTAGGGTCATTGAGAACGTCATGAGGGGCAGCAACCGACGGCAACTGACTAACCATGTTATGAGAATAAACATCACTGCCGTTCCCCTCAGTCGTTGCCATCACCGTTCTTCGGGTTCCGGAAGAAATGGTCCCGGAAAAAATAGTCCCGGAAGAAATGGTCCCGGAAGAAATGGTCCCGGAAAAAGTGGTCCCGGAAGAAATGGTCCCAGGCGGAGAGGGCGGAAAAAATGGTCCCGAGTCCAAAGCTTCGCGTGCTTGCTCCGTAAGCAGTGTAAAGAAAGATTTCCTCATTGACAATTCACCCTTATTTCATTAAGTAAAATAGCTTAACGATGCTTGATACTTAATTAATTGACGAAAAAATTAAAATAAAAGTACTTCCGGGTGGTCGAGAGAAGCGTTATTGCGCACTTATACTTATGGGAAAGACAAGGAATGATTCCGAATTCGCTTGTAATAGACCTCTATCAGGGGAACGTCACTCTGACGTACCCATGACGTCTGGTAGGCAAATTCGAAACCGAAACCGTGCACATGAGGCTTCGCGGGCAAGTGCTTTCCCATCAAAACTAATGACGGCCACAACTTGTTATTCAGTGCCAGAGCAGTCATTTATGAGTTACCGTAATTGACTATTTTAATTAATGAAAATTTGTGCCTGTTGTGAATAGAAAGTTGTACGGCAGAGCCATACGATGCATTTTTCGTGAATTTGATTTCCAGCGACAGTGTATAACGAAATAAAAATTAGTAAAAAAAGACTACATTCAAACTCAGTGCCAAAAACTTCGAACTCGCTCATTTATTGTGCGACAACAAGTCATGTCCGAAACTTAGAAGCACGCGACTTATGTGCGAGCACGCAAACGCACAGCGTGTCCCACACCCCTCAGAAAGCTTTCCAGAGTCCTCCTGTCGTCTACAAAATCTTGGCAGAGACGTCGAAGCCTTTCCTGCAACTGTAGGGTGGTGGTCCTTTGCCTCTTTGCGGGTGGAGCGCCGGCTAGTGACTGCGTCATCTTTCCTTCTACCGCTGAGTGCTCCAGGCGCAGTGTGGCTATTGCTCGCCATACTGTGGGGTGGGAATGGCCTACCAGACTGCTGAATCTTCTATTCCATGCCTCTGAGTGGTTGTTCGTCCTGGCGCCACCTTCCAATGTAGCTTCATGGACGTTCCACACTTCCGGTGGAAACCGAGGTGGTGTGCGACGAATCCGGGGGTTTTCGTCTAGTCTTCCAACGTGTCGGTATGTCCCGTTCACGTACGTCTCATCAAAGTATGCGATAACAGCTTCCACCCCTTCTGGAGCGACGGCCTTCACGAAGTTCATCCCTGCCTCAACGTCATCAAGGGGAAGGAAGGCCAGGCCATCCAGCATGCCGATAAAGTGACGAAAATCCTCGTCGTCTTGATACCTCGAAGCCAGTCCCAGTTGCTGGATCTTTGAGTACGTACTTTGACATAAGTGAAAGAAGCAGCCTCTTGTTTGTACTTCTTCACCCAAGATGGCCTTCACTGCGTTCATGGCGCCTTTTTCGAAGTCCGTGATGACAACATCTGGTGAGGGCATCATACCCTGGGCACTGCACGCATCGACGACGGCTTGAAAAAGTTCCTCATACGCTTCCTGCGTTTTTGACGTCATGAAAGCGTACACAACTGATACAGCGCTGTCTCCAAGAGGAGCTAAAATGAAATAAAGCTGTTTGAATAGCTTCGGGGCAACATCGAAGTTCCCGTCCATGAACCATAACGTGCTCTCACTTAAAAGCCTGAGCCCACTTACTGCCGCGAACACAACGAGTCGGTTCTCCGCGTCGGGTCCGTTGTCATAGATCAAGAAACGTTCTGGGGTGGAGCCACTCGTCAATGCCCAGTCACCATCGATTATAAGCTCACGGAGGGACGCTGGTTGAGGTGGATAAATCGAAGACCTCTGAGCACGAACACATCGCTTCAGGCTGTCTTCGCATATGAGCAATGTCTTCTCCCCAGCAGTAAGGCACACGGTGGCTTGAGCAACAATTGCAGCTGGCCGTTCTGTCGATGACATCGCCATGTTCTTCATCCTGCACCGAGCCTTGGCAATGTTGACGGCGCCGCTGTCGGGTGGATGGTCGTGAGATGCGCTCACCCTGCAATCGTCTCCACCCTCTCCACTGCACACCACAGCTCCTTTGCAACCAGTGCGCCGCCTGACACAGCGCCAGCGGGTCCCCGAGGCCACTGGCTTGTGTTTCGTATACAGGTAACCACCCACGCACAGTTTGTCACCTCCTTTGTTGGACTCTAAAATTTCCATGCTTGGAAACACGGGTCAGAAATCTGAAAATGCGTGAAAGGTACTACTGAATAAAACATGAAGCGAACAGGAAGCGAACATTATAAGTGTCTCAAATAGCAGTGCATTGTAAATCATCGTGGTCATGTTAATAAATTTGCTGTATAATCCCGTTGGTAGTTCACAGGCGCCGTTAAAATAAATACTTGAACTGAATTGGGTTGAACCGTAGTGGAAGTAAACTTAACAGAACGATAAAACAACGTATAGCTCATTTTGGGTGTCGTGTACTTCATATGCAAAGTCTAGCTTCTGCTCTACACCCTTCGAAGTAAGGTAAGAATTCTACCTCCCGGTGATGTGAATGTCAACACCGTTACATCAACCATTAACATTACGTGCCAAGGAATTCGATAATCACAAAATAGAACGATATCATAAAACATCATGCTTACCAGTTGGACTGGAGATGAAACGATGTCTCTCGGTGCTCCAAGACTCTAACTGTCCAGAAACATTTGCTAACCCCAAATATATACCGACGGATGCAAGAATAGCTCATTTCCTTCCACCACATTTCCGAGAACAAACAGGGTCAGTAACCCGACGGCCGGGGTCAGAGTCAGCGGAACAGTAGCCCCACATGAAAGTTTAGAATACATCAAAGCACGAAAACCCAGGACAAAGAAGCATGTAAAGGAGATTCCACTTACAGCAACCTGAAAGCGTTTAAGGTGACTCAACGCCCTCATTGCGTTTTTTGTCCGGATTTTCAAGTGTCCGTGGTCAATGCTTTCTGTGGCATTCTTTTACTTTTTTCGTGGGGGAACAAACTGTCCCAACGTAGCTATTTGTACCAGAACACGTGTGCTGGCCGCTACGACAAAAGGTCTTTTCGACCCCCCCCCCCCAAAAAAAAAAAGGAAATAAAAAAGAATGATAGGAATGGATGGGCCTCTGCCGTTGACAGGAACCGAATCTCGTAACCACGTGACTCCGAAGTTGGACTATAGTTAGTCCCCGTGTAGCTCTAAGGAGACGGACACCAATCCCACAGAGGCAGGTGGTTTTAACTCTCGCAAACAAAAGCGAAAACACGCGAAAGAATGCCGCCTAGCAAAGATTACATTAAATGACACTGAGAGAAGTCGGCCGAGGGCGAACTATCGGGGTGTATGGGGTTAATGAAGTAGTCCGTATTCGACCGTGTAACCGCGCCCCTCTCACTGCCCACGGACACACGCAGTTGCGCCTAAAGCGGATACACGGCGAAACGACTTTGCACCGAGATATCCGTGCACCGAAATGTCCGAGCTCTGGAATGTCCGTGCACCGAGACGTCCGTGCTCCGAAATGTGCAGCGGATGTGCAGCAAAATGTCATGCACCGAAAGGTCCTATACCCTGTATTGCGATCTCATACAACATTGTGAATTTGGCTCCGCTTCAAATAATCGCACTTAGCGAGCCTAAAATGCTCTTACATCGTTAAAATACGCACTGATCAATATAGACCACATGACGAATGTGTACTGAAGTGGAAGTGGGATTCCAAGCGGAAGACCTTAAAAAAAGAAGTCGGGACCATTTTTTCCGCCTTCTCCGCCTGGGACCATTTCTTCCGGGACCATTCCTTCCGGGACCATTTCTTCCGGGACCATTT
Source organism: Ornithodoros turicata (assembly GCF_037126465.1). NCBI lineage: Eukaryota > Metazoa > Arthropoda > Arachnida > Ixodida > Argasidae > Ornithodoros > Ornithodoros turicata. The sequence continues at coordinate 24,841,840 of NC_088205.1, forward strand.
TTTCCGGGACCATTTTTTCCGGGACCATTTCTTCCTGGACCCCCGTTCTTCCATTGCCACATCTTCCCACTTGAAGATTTTATGCGGTCTGGGTGTGCGAAAGTGAAAACGAGCTTCCGTTGTTCCCTACTTCTGAGTTTTGTCGCCTTCTTTCACACTTCTTTCCCCATTTCCTTTCGAATCACTTTCAAGGGGAAAGATCTGCGACCGCATGACCACTGTGGTTACCACAACTATCTAGCGGTTATTCAGGCGAATACGCTATGGAAGTAGGTCAGCCTTCTTCTTTTCTTAACTGGGTGTTTGCTGGAGCTATGTGGTGACTTCATATGTCGCCTGCAGCTCCATTTCTTGTATGCGGTATTGGTGGTGATATCCACGGAAAAGTCTTTAGCATTATGTCACTCTTGAGTGATTGCCACGTGACACTTTTGGTTTTGGGTCTCATGTTTTTGAGTCCAGGTTTAGAAGCGGCCTGCGATGCCGCTTTCTTTAAGAAATGCGAAGAGGGCTTTCTCCGCTTTCTTTTGCACTTACCTGCCATATACCTTGCAGCTTACCAAAACTGAATGGGCGCGAGTCAAGCTTGCTTAGGACAGCTTCCCCTGTTGAAAAAAATCATAGAACGTTCTATGTGTAAGTAAATGAGCAATGTGAGAAAGGCAATGAACAATATGATAAAATCAATTAGTATTATGAGCAACGCTATGGGCAGTATGAGCAACGTTATGGGCGGTATGGGCAATGTTATGAGTCGCACGGCAAGGCCAACGACGCGCTATGTGCGCAGATATAAGCAATATGAGAAAAGCAATGAGCAGTATGGGCGACGTTATGGGCAGTATGAGCAGCGTTATGCGCAGTATGAGCTGCATTTTGAGCGGTATGAGGAAAGAATGAGTGCGGACGGTTTAGTTAACCAGTTATTCACCTAGGAGTGCTGGCGCCACAGCGTCTGGTGATGGCCTTCCAAGAGACGCTCGTCACTGTCGTCGACCGTAACGGCCGGAACTCCATTTCCCTTCGTCCGATTCTGTTCAAATTTTAGGTGCATGTTTCCCGTTCCGTGTCCTACAACATTCTATTTGGCTCCTGAATTCTAAACCGTGCCATCTCAGTGCTTGGGCGCTTACTTGCTTATTCTACCTTGCTTCTCGGAGCCATCTGGACGTATTTCGCTCCGCTCTGCGTGGGACTCATATTTTCGTCGTCGTCTCCATGCTGTGACAGTGTTTTTATGTCATTGCAGTGATCACTGAGGGTGTTTTGTGTGTGTACCTTGGAACCAACCTACGGAAGCCGTGGGAGGCGTGTGCGCATTACAGGTACGATGCAGTCCCGTTTTTCCGTTATCGTTCGTCATGTCTGTCGGGTTAGCTGTCTGCAACTACCATATTCTTGCTTTTTGTGACTCTTTGTGGAAAGCGTTCGCTGATAGCCTTTACATGTGCGTATAAAGTGCTTAAAAAAAGTCGCGCACTAAATTCCTGTGTAATTCTGTGGCTACCTGTGCTGCAGGGCGCACCGAAATCGCACGTTAGCATGCTCCAAAAAGTGCGTGTTTGGATGCCCCAAAGTCGAGCAAGCCACAAACACTCTGTGTCACTAACCTGTTGCTGTATAGTGGCCAGCGAACAAGTACATGCACTCAGTTTTGCAAGCACTGCGCATACATACTCAGATGTTTCAGAACCGCGTTCATTGGACGTCACCAGCATTAGAGGAAGGTTACGTTCAATTTTAATCGGCAAAATGACCTCGTGCGTTATTCTGACTGACTAAATATGACTTAATACTTTGAAGTTGTGATCTATGCGTTGGAATAAGAAATAGGCCCTAATCATGTCCATTTCAGCGTGAACCGCTACGGTTGCAGTTGTGGGAACTGGAATACTTCTAGGCGCAGAAATTTAGCGCAGTTCCAGTTTTGTTCTTTCTTTTTCAACAGATGTCTGCGTCAAATATGCAGAAGAAGGTAAACCATCGACATCAAAGGTGCCAGTACAGAAAAGGAAAAAGCTCATGAAAAAGCTTTGGCAAGCTTTCTGAGGGACCTACGTCGTGCCAGTGCCTGAATAAACCAATATTTTGTAATCACGTGTTGTCGTTTTAGCTTGTGGCGGCATTGCCAGCGCCATCACATCAAGGCGCGAATAATAAATAGCCTTGCCTCGCTCAGCCCGAGCTCTCGCTCTGACCTGGCAATTCCACCGCCATGTTGTTGTCTGGTCTCGTTAGTCTTCAGTAGCACTACAGTGGTGACCCGAACGTGGTGGCGCCTTCCAGATGAGCTGAGAAGTCCAAGATGTGCGGGATGGGATAGCGGTCGGGGATGGTTGCTTTGTTCAATGCGCGATAATCGCCGCACGGGCGCCAGTCCCCGGTCTTCTTTGGCACCATGTGCAGTGGCGAAGCCCACGTACTGGATGATGGCCTGATGATACCAAGTTCAAGCATGTGGTCAAATTCTGCCTTTGCCACGCGGAACTTTTCGGGTGCGAGGCGCCGCGGGCGGAAGTGAACTGGTGGGCCACGGGTGGAAACGTGGTGAACAACGTCGTGTTGTACGGGTTTCGTCCAGTCGGGTGGTTGAGTCAACGCAGGGAAATCCTTCAGTATAGAGGCGAAGGGGACGTCCGGCGCAGTGCAAGATAGTACGCGGGATGGTGGTGCAGGGAGGTTAAGGCCGCAGACTGACAGGGACGTTGAGCGATCAATGAGGCGCCTGCCGTTGACGTCGACGAGCAGCTTGAAACTGTTGAGAAAGTCTGCTCCGAGGATTGTTTGGGTGACGTCGGCGACAAGAAAAAGCCACTTAAAATCTCTTCGGAGCCCGATGTTGAGGGTTAGAGACCGTTGGCCGTAAACGGGTATGGTAGAGGCGTTGGCGGCTCTTAGGCTGAAGCACTGCTGTCGGGGTCGGCGTGAAAATTTGTCGGCGGGTATGACGCTTACTTCCGCGCCCGTATCAACGAGGAAGCGCATCCCGGTGGTACGGTCAACGATGTGGAAAAGGCGGCTGCTGGTGGACTCGGGCGCGCTTGTCGTGGAAAGGGTTTTCGGCTGTCGCGTAGAGCACTGCACGGGCCGACTTTTCCGGGCCCGACCCGGCCCGGGCGCATCGAAAAATGGCCCGGCCCGACCCGGGCCCGGACCTTCATATTTTTATGCGGCCCGGCCCGGCCCGGCCCGGTGACCCAGTGACTAGAGCCCGGCCCGGCCCGGCGTCTAAGCAAATAGAGCCCGGCCCGGCCCGGCCCGGTGACCCGGCGAGTAGATCCCGGCCTAGTATTTCCAGCCGCGATGTACGCGTTTCTGGCGATTATCAAACAAATTTATAAGTAAATTTATAAGGAGAGAAGACAAACATACAAGTGATGGCGGTTTAACACCGTAACCGCACGAGACCAAATTAAATCCAGAACGCACGGGGCGTTATCGTTACACTGTCAAGATTTTGCGGAGATAGAGCATGCTGTCGACAAACTGCTTCTCCCAGTCCCTATCCCTCTCACCAAGCTTTGCCAAAGTGATTGTGAAATATGTGAGGAATGAGGAGCAATGTAAAGTGGCTTGGAGAATGTTCTAGAGGGTCGAATCATATGCATAATGCAGTACCCTTTGCTTGTCTTTGCAAAATATGCACAGGAATGACGCAAGCGCATGATGATATGAACTAATGCGTCTCCAATGTGTGGAATTAGCTGCGTGGCCCGGCCGGGCCTGACTCTCGGGAACATATTTGTCGGCCCGGGCCCGGCCCGGCCCGCGGTGGTGGCGTATTTTAACGGCCCGGCCCGCGGTGCTGCCGTATTTTGTCGGCCCGGGCTCGGCCCGGCCCGGAGCACACAGCCAATAACAAGCCCAGCCCGGCCCGCGGGCCGGGTCGGGCCCGGGCCGGGTCGGGGGCCCGGGCCCGTGCAGTGCTCTACTGTCGCGACCACGAGCAAGGTAGGAGGCAGCGTCGTGCATCGGCGCCGCGCTACCCGACTACACCCGCTACCCGCGCACTACAAGCTTAATCACGCATGTTGCACGTTTGCTCAGACGGTTCATGTGCATTCATGTACATGAATACGCTGTATGAGAATGCTCATATGGCTCATAGGCTGTATGAGAGTGCTCATATAGCTCATACATGCTCAAAGAAGCTGTAATTGCTCATACAATAAACACATATATGAGCTCCATATGATTGCTCATACAGATGGCTCTATGGTTTTTCAACAGCACGGAGAAAGACTGGATCCAGTCTTTCTCCGTGCTGTTTGAAGGCTGGGCATTGGATGCTCACGTGGAGCGTATCTTCCCGCGTCTACATGTTGCGCATAGTGGCGATGCTGATCTCCTCATTCGGTAAAGAGTCGCCTGAGTGTAGTGTTGCCTGAGGGTAGAGTCCCAGGAGAATTTTGTGGACGTCTGTTTGGATAGACCTATGTTGGTTTCTTGGGATGATACCATTTAGTTCTGGATCGATGTGGGATAGGTAGTCAGACAGTCGGAAAGGCTTCTCATCATCTGTTTGTGTAAGTGCACTGGGGTAGCCAGTTCGACTTCGTCACACGCATCCCCATTTTTTCCTTTATCACATCACATCACAGTCTGAGGTTTCTTTCCCACTGGTGTACCGATCGTTGTGCTGTCCGTTGTCCGATATATGATTTGGCGTCAGCATTTGTGAAATGAATTCCACTGAGGGTTATCTTGGCGAGCGCTTCTCTAGTTGTTTCGGCCGCAGCCTCGTTCTCCTGGATTCCACAGTGGGAAGGAACCCACTGAATGGCTAAGCTGTGTCCTGCTAGGCTAACGTCGGTGACAGTAGTAAGGATTTTGTATACGAGATATGTATCACTCCCTAGACTGATCATGTGGAGGGAGGACAAGAAGTCGCTGCATATGATCCATTCTTTTGGTGTAGATTTTCTGATAAGGCACAGGGCTTTGAAGATCCCATGCAATTCGGCCATATAGTAGATGATGTGCCATGGGAGAGCCGGTAGCCTTTCCTGACGTCTTCAACAACAAAAGCAGTTCCCTCCGAGCAGGAACCATCACTATATATCATTGTCTTGGCTGGAAACTTTTCTTCAGAGTACTGATGAGTTTGTGTCAGCCTTCTTATTGATTCCTGGAAGTTCGTGCAAGAGCCAAGGAGGTCGGTCATACTTCATGGTGTGTATCCTTTTCTTTGGGAGACTTCTCAGTAGTTGCCTTAGGGTCCGTGCTGAGCTGCTCTTGTGCCTACTTGCCACTTTTAGATGCGCTCGTGATCGTAGTGTCGTGTGATGAGTCGAACAATATGTCTTTCTAGCTGTTGGCTCCTAAGTATGACCGCAGGAGGCTCCCGTGCTTCCGCGAGAACAAAAGGCGTTCTGGTTGTTCTTGGCACTCCAAGACGAATCCTAAGGCTCCTTGCTAGGATTGCATCCAGTTGTCTTTCCTGGTGAGCAGTGATATTTTGTAGGTGTGGACTGCTATGTGCCAGTGATTAGCGTACCAGTGTCTGATGAAAGTTCACGATCATGCTCGTGTTGCCCCACCTTACACCAGCCATAATCTTCATAATGTAGGTTTTCGTCTTCTGCTGAAGTTTTCGAATCTCTTGTGTCCACGACAGGTCTCTGTGTAGGACGATTCCTAAGAATCTGTGACTGGATGTTGTCTTGATAGCCTAGGAAATTTCAACATTAGATTACTGTGGTACTGTTGTGATATTCCTCTCGAAGCCCGGATTCTGGCAGGCCGCCGGAGCCTTGGTCAAGGATCTACAATTATGGCAGCGTTAAACTTCTACCCAACGAAAGGTTTGGCGTTCAACGTCATTGCACCTGTAGAAGCGTCCCTGATCGACGTCACCGATGCAGCTGCTGAAGCAGTCGGCTTAGATGAGATCTACATGTGCCAGCATCAAGGCGGAAACCTCTTCCAGGTAACCGTCTTCAAGCCAGCTGCCACGAGCCAGCTTTTTCCTCGGGGTGGCATTGTTATTTGCGGCAAACAGTCACCTCTGGAGTCGCTAGGTCCCCGTATCGTTCGGGTAGTTTGCATGCACTTACCAGGGTCCGTCACGGATGAGTACCTGCTGCGCGCCCTTGCTTGGTATGGAGAAGTTGTCAAATTGGAACGTGCCTTCACGGTAGACAGACGCTTTGTGAGAAACGGTCACCGCATCGTACAAATTCATACGAAAGAAGAGAATCCCGTCCCCAATTTCCTGCGGGTCCTGGGTCATCGCGTTATGTGCGACTACCCTGGTGTTCAGCGGGTATGCAGCAGGTGCAACAAATCAGGGCATTTCCGGTCTGACTGCAAAGAGCCTTTCTGCGGTAGGTGCTCGTCATTTGGACATGAGACGTCTGAGTGCGAGTCTCGGTGGAAGAAGTGCAAGAAGAACCAGGCTACGGCGGACTGCACTCGTCGAAAAACGTTTGTAGAAGCCGTCGTGATGCGGGGAACTTCCTCCAAGAGTCACGAAGACACAGCCACTCCTAAGAACGTGGAACATGCTAGCCAACAAGATCCTCTGGCGTTGGACCCGTCGGATGAGACTGATATTGAAACCGAGCTAACCGAGACTCGGGCAATGACTGAGGATGGTTTGGAGTACCAGTATACAGACCTGAGTTGCGAGAGCATTCGGTTCGAGGCAGAGGGTAATGTCGTCAGTACTGCATCTCCTGGGGATGCAGTGGGGCATCTTGAAGATGCCAAAAGGAAGAAACAGGAGCACTGACGAGGGAACGACATTGAAGAGATCTTGACAATTCTTCAAAGACCTCGAACCTGATCAAGACATGAGGAGTCACCCTGTGGTGCAGCAATTAGCACGGTCCGTTTCGAAGGGGTCAAAACGTCCAGCGCTGCAGCCAAGTGGTGAAACTACTGACATAAAACGACCTCTATCAACAACTCCATTAAATGACAGCGAGACATCTTTCACTAGTACTGGACCGGTGGCCAGAAAAAGGACAAAAACGGTGTGCCTCTCCACAAGCAGCGATGAACATTCAGCTTAAAAGTACAGGTTCCATTTTCTGCCTTTTCATGGCTTTGAGGATTGATTGATTGATTTTTGAAAGAAGAAAATGGAGATGTTAGTCTCGAGCTATTGGGGACTGGCTACTCCAGGACGCGTTATTGAGAAAAGGGAGGGAAACTAATACTACAGGGAGAGAGCCTTTGAGGATCTAACACTGAATGTGCAAATAGCGCGTTCTGCAAACTGTGATCTTGTACTGTTGCAAGAGACTAACTTTTCTAAGACGGCTGATATTCGCGTTTTTCGCCAAATCGACGCCGCACAGCGGTGAAACTCAGGACTATCCAAACCAGGTACACCCAGCCGACCCCTACTACACACTTGCGGGGAAGTTGCTGCTTTTTGCACGAATCGAGCTGCACCCATACTTTGCTGTTGAAATCATGGGTGAAGTAAACATTGCAGACAGCGACTAGCGAACTGAACCAAACTAGTTTTGTTCTGTGTCGCAATGCGACTCTGCGCGCCGAGGGGATAGCCAGTTTGCCTTTCCGCGTTTTCTTCTTTCCACACATAGAATGCCGCCTACTTCGACGCATCATCGGAAGAAATAGATTGAGCGACTCAAAATCAGCAAACCTGTTACATCAGCAATGCTTGTGTGTGTGCGGCAGAGCTCTTGGAGCGGCACTGCCCACATATCTGATGAACGTTCTTTTTTTTTTTTTTTTTCCTTCTGGAGCACACTTCTGTGCAACTCACGTCAGGAAGGGAAGCCAAAACTTGTCTAGACAAAACAGAACAAGTTTCTTTCAAACTGTAATAGCCATTACGTGTAAGAAAGCGCAAGCGATAGCGTGAAAACATATACCAAGTAAGTTTTGTAACTCTGCATTTGAATCAGCTCGTCAAATCACTTGGGAAAGAATGCAGAAAGAATGCGGCGTTTCGTTAACGTTTTCCAAAAACATACGCACCAGTGACACACGGATGTCGCAACATTACCGTGTAACTTGTAAACTACATTCGTACACGCGCTACACACTTACAAGATGTTAGCCGTAAGAGAACTGCGGCACAGATGTCGTGTGCTTGCATGTCGCCCACATTCCTGCAGCTGAGGACACTCGCTGCTTACTATTTAGGCCTCGCAACCGGTAAACGTGAAATTCAGCTTCGCGAAATATGGTTGATCAAACACGCCGGAACTTCGTAAATAATACGCGACAAATAAACTCGAATAATACGCAAATAAACTCGACAACTATAGCCTTCTCTTTGGCAACCCGGTTACGCCTGCAAGAAGTATATCAGCAACGTTTAATACTCGTTCGCCTTCAACGCATCGAGAATTAACATTGCAGTTGCCACCTACAGGTCATGAAAAACTCGAATACGCGACTTTGAAAGGTGTAATAATGTGAAGGGTTTTTTTTTCTCTCTCTCTCTCTCTCTAGCGACTAAGCGATCGCAAGGTGTCGGTGCGGTTGTCCGTAGTCGGGCCGTATTATGCACACGCGCTTTCCGTAGCGATGCTGAGGGTCGTGTTATGTGCCTTGATTTTCTTTATGGTGGGGAAAGATCTGTCTTATTAATATATATGGGCCAGCTAGGCATGGCGGAGCGAACAGTTTCTTTTGTGGCTTAGATGTGTTTATGCTTGATTCTTTTCCTATTATTCTTGCTGGGGACTTTAACTGTGTGCTTGACTCCCACAAAGACGCACGTGGGCCAGAAGACCCGCGGCCTGCATGGCATGCTAAGGAAGGTTGTGCCTCATATGCACCAAATGCTCATAACCTCCAAACGCTCAAAACCTCCGAACGCTCATATGCACCGAAAAAAAGTTGGTGGTTTTGAGCGTTTGGTGGAAATGAGCAGGAGGGGAGAACCTGCTCATAAGCACCAAACGTCCAGAACATCCGAATGCTCATATGCACCGAAAGGCGGGAGACCACAAAGGCCGGGTCTTCCTCTCCCGCATTTGAAACAAGGTCATAGGGTGAGAAAGGTGGAATGAATGGCGACTACCAAGGCCGCTTAATGTGTCCGTTTGAAGTTTATGTAACAGCTTGGTCCTGCTTGTATGTAGCCAGAACGAATAGCGCCTTCTCGTTTGTGGATTTCAATTTGAGCTTTATTTTCATAGACATGGAGGCAACCTAGGACAAAAGACTTGATTCTAGCTCGAAAGGCACTCGCTCCCAGGGCTGTAGCAACAAAAAGCGTGGCCCCTCCGAACATATGTCCGGGTTCACTTACAGTGCAGAAGCTGGAATACGATATTTATATAGGGTTTATATTATGCATACATAGGCCTGCAGTGAACATTTGCGCAAAACCCTTCTTTCGAACAAGAGAGAAACCAGGAAGGTAATCCAGAAGATGTGGGTTCGATCCCTACAGCTGGCTAACCTTTTCAGTGACTTTCATCTTTCATCCTTCTTTCGAGCCTTGTTCATCGCAAGTTGGTTAATCAATGCATCATAGTCCAGAGATATGATAACCATGTTTTCGGTTGACTACGAACTCAGAAAGCCTGACATCTCTTATGGTTAATTGAGCAGAGGATATTCTTGATCGGTCACTTTCATTGTGCTGAGACTTCTTTCAGCATCAGCGACAGTAGCTGGTGTGGTCAGAAAATAGAGTGCTGACGCAAATGCGTCGTGTACGTTAAAAATTGTTTGGCGTCTCTTTGTTTGGCGTCCTCTCTTTTTCTCAATGACACTAAAGGATATTCCATTATAAGTTCGCTGGCATCGATGTCTACCATTTTTACTTCAAAATTTTTGCTGCGATTCTCCAGTTCAAGTTCCCATTGACGCTGCCCCAAGTTGTTAGCGTTTTACAGAAATCCAAACAACTTTTACCACTCCGCGAGTTGGTTGACAAAACAGAAGATATGGCCTGATCAGTGAGAATAAGAAAGAACTGAGATTTGAATTTTCGTTCTGCAGAAAGACGACTCTTCCTTTTTATTTTTTTTTTTCACTTTTAGGAGAAGGTAGCAGACATTGCAGAACTGCTTCATGATCTTGTCGCGTTGTCTGTACTGCGCAAAATAAAGAGAGGAACAGAAAGAACAGACGCAATTTGTACAATACAAGCGCTGCAGCAAATGGAACCGCTTTTATGTTCCTCATTAAATGGCGTCCAGCATTTATTGTTCATTAAGATTAATGCTAATTTAAAAAAGCATGTCTTCCAATTTCGAACAAATGAGGAGTGCGAATGATAGCACTTTATTGGCTATGATTCGGTTTACCAGATGTCCACAACGACGCTCCTGTATTTTTGGGCGCACGGAACCGCGAGGGACCATTTCTTCCGCCACGCAACCAGGGACCAATTTTTCCGGGACGAACTTTTCCGGGACTATTTTTTTCCGAAACTCCATCCAACATGCTCTACACATTCTCGCTCCTATAGTTATTCTACCTTCGGTCTGGAAGATGACTGGTTTGGTTCTTTGGATGATTGGTTTTCAACTCATTTCTGTTTGCTCACCGTTTTAGGCATTCAAGAACAACATTATTTCCTCTTATAAGTAGAACTCGGAAATTTAAGTGCCAAAACCATGAAAATAGACAGATATTTAGACCCCAAAAAATACCTAAACAGGCAAGAACATGCACAAACAGACACGTTGTAGCACATGCCAAAACTACTTCTAATGTACGCTTCACGACGCAGACTTTATACTGTGGAACTGTAGCGAATGCTACAGAACCATTCGATGACGCCAGTGCCTGACTGCGACGCTGTGCAGCGTCAATCCTCCTTCCTGCACCGCTAGTTCAAGCTCACTGGGTGTTATCGTTGAACCTCTAACATATATTCAGTTTAATGTTATTTCTTCAGTTTATTTTTACTACTCGTTTTCTCTTGTGTTTACTCGTTTATGTAGCTTAAGGCGCTATGGAGTCGACGGCGTTCCATGTTGATATCCGTTCATCGGCCACGTTTTCTCTTACACGTTTTGTCAACCACACTCTACCTCAGGTAGGCGAATTTAATTCACTGTGGTGACGATGAAAGGTCTCGCCGTTGTTGGCCTCACAGAGGTGGGCAACGTCACGACTGACAGCCTTGGGGAATGTGCATCCTGGTCGACTTCTATAGGAACTGTGCCGACATATGATTTGGTCGAAAGACATTTAATCGAAGATCGAAACGGCAGCGGTCCTTTGATCGATTTTTTATTGGTTCACTTGGAGTGTTGAACGCCGGAGTTCTAAATGCCGTTATCCTAAGCAACATTTAACTGCGTGTAACCCGTTTGCACGTAAACACATCCCTCATGCTAACCCACTTTGTCAAATAATAATTGATTTCAAGTATTAAACATTCTTGGCAAATAAATAAAAAATAAATTAATGACATTTTTCGATTATTTATTCCTGTTGAATGTGGATAAATTTTAACAATGTATTATTGTTTCTGACAATCAACTGACCATTGTATAGGAGAAAGAACAGTTTTAGTTTATTTACTTTTCGCCTATGTGCAGGTGAATCTAAATTTAGTTCTCGCAACAGACATGTAACCGAAGAAGTCCTTCGAAACCTAGACAAGATAAGCAGGGCAGCACATCTTTGTACTTTCTCTATTTTTTCGGATAGCGTGCATGTGTAGTGACCCAGATTGCAGATGCATACACTAAACGAGGTTGAACTAAGGTTTTATATGCTGTTAATTTAATATCTTTCGTTGTGCCATGGGCCCATGGCGAAATTTCCTTCTTAACATCCACAGACTTGGAGTGGCTTTCGCGCACATATGGCTATCCCGTTTCAGACCGTTCCCTTTAAATATGTCACCAGCAATGAGAAGGGTGCTCAGAAGAAACACAGACTATCGGCTGCTCCCAACCTGGGGCAACTTTCTTCAACATGTGTCCGACTGGTTCGTAAATTACAAACGTCTGCAAGTAACCAGTGGTCTCCCTGCAAAAAAAAAAAAGAAAAGGAAAAGAAATAATAATAATAAAAATGAAAAAAAGCAGAGTACCCTGATTGCCAGCTCCGTATGCTCGGGTCAAAAGTTACAGAAAAAGAGGTGCGGATGACACAGTGCATGCAGTTTTGAACTCCCTTCGAACAAACGTCTTTCGAACAAACGGCATCGATCAACCGGCTTTCGATCAAACGGTTTTCGACCAAGCGGCGTTCGATCAAACGCCTTCGATCAAACGTCATTAGATCAAACGGCGTTCGACCAAATGGGCGGACACTACGGCGTTCAAACGCCAATTGACTCACGATAGATAAAAACTTCCATAAAAATTCGTTCTGACTACATACAAGCAGGACCAAGCTGTTACATAAACTTCAAACTGACACATTAAGCGGCCTTGGTAGTCGCCATTCATTCCACCTTTCTCACCCTATGACCTTGTTCCAAATGCGGGAGAGGAAGACCCGGCCTTTGTGGTCTCCCGCCTTTCGGTGCATATGAGCATTCGGATGTTCTGGACATTTGGTGCTTATGAGCAGCTTCTCCCCTCCTGCTCATTTCCACCAAACGCTCAAAACCACCAATTTTTTTTCGGTGCATATGAGCGTTTGGAGGTTTTGAGCATTTGGAGGTTATGAGCATTTGGTGCTTATAAGCTACTACCGCTAAGGAATTGCGTAAAGTAGCAAGGCAGTTTCGCATGGTAGACGTATGGGATGTCAAACACCCCAATTCGTTTGGTTATACATGGTCTCATGGCTCCTCTTTCTCGAGGCTCGATAGAGCATACGTATCTGGAGGAGGGGGGTATGTTTATTAAAGATAAAGGAAAGGGCGAAAGGTCAGACAGGCCAAGGCAGACTTGCTATTCTCAAAAGAGAAAAAAGAAGCAAAAAAGGAAAAGAAAAAGTGGCAGGGGACGATGGAGTGGCTCAAAGGCTGCTGAGCAGCCCAGTGTCATTCAGGTAGCGCAGAAGGACTCGGGTGACTGCCCACTGTCTGGAGTACCGGGCAGGTCCCAGCAGCGTCGCCAAGGAAAGTTCTCTGTAGCCTAGTGAAGTGAGACTTGTGGCGAGAACGGCTCGGGGGCCGGCGTACCGCTTGCAGTGCAACAGAAGATGGCATATGTCGGCGACTGTAGCACAGCAGGGGCACATCGCGGACGTCCGTCTATCCATCTTAGAGAGGAGCAGTGGGGTCAGGGCAACATCGGGGTGTAGGAGATGTAGGATCCACTCCTGCTGTCGCGACAGCCGCTCGGGAGAGGGTGAGTTCCATCCTCGGGTCGATGGAGTGGAGGAATGTGTTTGCCGCTACAGCGTTTGAGCTGAACGCGAGGGTGCTGCGAGACGTCTGGCTGTGGATCTGTATCAGGCAGGCCGATGGAGTGAGAGGAATGGTGGTGGTCATAGTGGTGGCAGTTGCCCCGTGCGCGCCTTTCGCCGCAGCGTCAGCGCGGGTATTTCCCGGCAGGCCCATGTGGCTGGGGACCCATTGAAGCAACACGCTGTGGCCGGAGGCGGTGAGATGGCTGTATATCGTGAGGGCTAGGGAGCAGATGTCTGTGACGATCTTGGAGCAAGGAGAGGATAGTATTTGCAGCGCCGCCTTGCTGTCCGTAAGTACAGTCCAGTTGTTTGGGGGCCTCGTTGATATAAGTTTCAGGGCTTCATTGATGGTGGCGAGCTCTGCTTCGGTGGTGGATGTCCCGTGAGGAAGCTTGAGCGCTAGTTCGTAATTTTCTGAAGGCACAACAACGGCTAAAGTTGAGGCGCCCGCTGCGACAGACGCGTCCGTGTAGACCGCTATTCTTCGGGAGTGCACGTTACTAAGGTGTTCCAGCACGAGTTGGAGCAAAGCGACTGGAGGGTAGTCTCCTTTTTTGAATGCGCCAGGGATGCTGGAGTACACGGGAGGAGTAGCGAGGGTCCACATGGACCCTCTCATGGTATCTGAAGGGATGGTTGGAAAAGTCGCCTACTGCAAGGTGCTGACCTTCCCTCGGTATATGGGCCAGGCGTCGGACCATCTACCTATAGTGTTTGAACTACAAGGATTCCGAACAGGCACCAATGGGAACAAATTATGGCGCCTGGATGTAACGTTACTGCGAGAACCTGAAGCAGTCGAGTCAGTATCTCATGCAATACAGGAATCGATAAGTGTTCTCGGGCCAACCGGGACGACCTGAAAACGAAGTGGGCAAGAGCCTGCGTCACAGCGGGTCAAGAAAAGAAAGATAAATACATAAGACAACTTCAAAGGATTAAGAAGTACATAGCAATTATACGACGTGGTGGAGCTGCCACGCTTCTTGCACAGGATAACCTCAATGATCTTCGTCAGCAATATAGCAGAGTAATTAAATTTCTTACGCAATCAGCTGGTATTGTGCGGAACAAGGAGAGTCCTGTGCAAGATGAAGAAGTACTGCGATGTGTACGAAATAATGATATACAGAAGTGCCCGGGACAGCGAATTGAAGCGGCTCGTTTGAGTGATGGCTCTGCAACTGACGATCCAACCAAGGTAGTAGAGCAGTTTCGGAAATTCTACGAGATCATGCTGACATTCGAACGCAGAGGACAGTGGCCTCTGAGTAAGGCAAGAAAATTCTGTACTGGCCTTCCACAAGTGCTAGAAGACCCGAAAGAGGTTCTTACTAGCAGAGTAACGTTAGTAGAGGTTCATGAGGCTATCAACGCTATGAAGGTGGGCTCGGCCCATGGCCCCGACGGATGACAGTAGAGTTTTTCAATGCGTTCTGGCCAGTGCTTGGCCATGGACTAGTGTCGTTGTTTAATGAAATACTAATGACAGAGAGCACCCCTGCCTCGTTTAAAAAGGTCGTATCATATTACTACCTAAGGAGAAATCTAGGGATAAGGCGGACCCAAGTATAGCTGGAGACCTATAACGCTCTTAAATGCGGACGGGAAAATACTAAGTACCGTTTTGTCTCGTCGTCTACGCAATGTGTTGCCATACATTATCAGTCCATTGGAGACGTGCTCTGTCCCCGGTCGCAGCATCTTCCACTCCCTGACGTTATTATAGGTCCATGAGGCTATAAACGCTATGAAGGTGGGCTCGGCCCATGGCCCTGACGGGCTCCCAGTAGAGTTTTTCAAGGTGTTCTGGCCAGTGCTTGGCCATGGACTAGTGTCGTTGTTTAATGAAATACTAATGACAGAGAGCACCCCTGCCTCGTTTAAAAAGCATGCCCAAGAATTAGGGACAAAACGTAAAGCAGGCTTCACCTAAAACGACTCCCATAGAGCCTGTGTATTCTGGAACGAAAAGCGCGTGCTACATATTCTGCTCGCAGCGCTTTGCATTCGTTCTCTAATGCCATCTTGCCTCTGCCAGGACAAAACTTTTGAGCAATTTTTTGGGCATGAATAGTGGCACCTTCAAGGTTCCACTCGGGTTCCAAATTTTGAACCTGTAAAGTAGCCTTCAATCGCCGCACGAACGCGTAGCGGCGAAGCCTACGTTCAAGGCCACGCGCAACCACAGGTTTTGGAAATAGCTCGCCGCAGAAGAGACTACTGCAGATAAAGAAGACAAACAAGAAATAACAATACGAGGAGCAAAGATTTGTGTGTTACTTCACGTGATAAGGGTATAGGATATAAAAAACTAAAAACTAGACAGCTGTTAGGAGAACTAACATCGTTGAGGTTGTTATAAAGAGCAAACGTGTGTACATTATGGCTGTTACGAAGTCTGTTGGTGTCTGCTAAACTGTGAGCAATCAAACAAAACATAAAATAAAGGTGTGGTCGAGTGAACGGCACAACAAAAACAACAATAAATGATGACGATGAGATGGGGTGTTTCACCGCGGAGGTGCGCACCCTACCCCACTGCACGTGGAACATTATGTGAAGATGATGAAGGAAGGATGAAAACACAAGAAAGAACTAAAATTAACGGCAGAAAATAGACCAACGACAGCTTAAGACGAGACATGTACTACTTTGCATAGGAAAATGTGATATCTGAGGTTCTACGATGTGCTAGGGTTGTCAAACCAAGTTTATCGAGGATAGGTTCATAATTATAGACACCAATGTGTCGGTCATACAGAATGTACAATGCCTCCAAGGGATTCGATGCTGTCATTCGGTCGATCTCTTATCTTTGAAAATTAGTGAAGCTAATTAAGTATACCATTTTAGTTAGCCATCGAACATTTATGCGACTGGCTAAGAAAGATATCCGAGAGGCCAGGTATGTTAAGCGCCCAAACGGCACGTCCGGGGCTCTCATAAATTTTTAATAACAACTGTGGCACCTAACAAAGGACAACCTGTATATCGTCATGTGTTTTCATACTGACTCCCGGAAGAATTAGAGGCCCGTTCGAGAAGACCGAATGTACAATCGTATTTATGAAATAGCGCACAAAAAAAAAAAAAATGGACATGGTTGCAAAATTTGGGACATACACAAATAAAAGATTTGACTAAAATTGGCGGGCTAAAGTGTGCCTAACGAACCAACATTCAGTTTGCTTGTAGAAACAAGGTATTCTGAGGCACGATAGATCTATAAGTTGAGTGAATGTTGGCGTGGATATGTCGCGGTGACGTAGATGGTGTCGTCTAGACGAAAAAAATGCTGAAGGCTTGAAGGCTCGGCAGTGCAGAGAACCTACGGATACGCATGTAAGATGAGGGAAGTAGGACAACCATGCACACACGCGCATGACGCTGAACTATAAAACCGATCTATATATTCCGAAACTCCGAGTGGCTGAACACACCGTTTGTATAGACTGCGGTTTTGTTTCTTCTTTCTGGCTCTCTCCTTTTTCCTTTCTCTTTTCTTTTTTCTTTGAGGGGGGGGGGGGGCTTATTAATACCTGAAGACAATTTATGATACAGCTATAGGATGTCAGACTTCCTCGCGAACGCAGGAGCCTCTCTAGGAAGGAAAGCGCAATTGTAAAAGGCGGTCACATGTTCCGCTTGTATTATAACACATTACCCTGCTCTCTTTTGATCACAATAATGCTCGTCGCCTTGTCAATGTCATCTGCATTTTTTAGATACTGGAGATATGTCGTTCACCTCGAAACTGCAAAAAAGTTAAGAAGTCACGACTTTCTGTTGTTTGAGTTTGATTTGCGATTTTGTGGCGACTTTCTGTTGTCGTCATCTCTCAAAATCTATCTATCAAAATCTATCAAAATAAGCACAATTTCAGACAACGAAAAAAAAAAAAAAGAACATATCGTGCTGCGTTCCTGTCTTTTATTTTCCATAATAGTACAGCTAACGCGGCTGTTCTTTTCGTCAGTGGAGAGGGTGCTAGCAGGTGTGCTGTCTTATCAGCGTATTTCTTCTGAAGATTTACTATCTTGATACAGCCGTCGTACATGCTCACGCTTTCAGCAGACTGCTTGGGACTGTGTTGTTCGTTATCGCGTCTTTTTTCATTTGTTCATCTTTGTTTCTGTAGGTGTGAAAAGTTTATTGACTAGTTGATAAGCAACAGCGTGCCCCACGTACAAGTCAGTTGTGTAGCATCGATTGCTAGTACGTATGAGTTGAATAAATATGAATGAAGCACGATGAACATTTGATTTACACATAAGAGTTAGTGACGTCTTCATGTTGGAAAAAACTTCGCATGGCTGCATATGCGATCACAATGTCCTCCTTTTAACGTTGAAGCCAAAATTATTCGGGGGCACTTCAAACCACGTTACTCAATCTGTGACGCAACATTTGCCTCAGCTTGCCGTCGTCTGGATCTTTGGACGTCGTTCCCGATTTCCGTTCTTAGCTCACCTCGCGTCACAGAGTCCACATCTAACATGCGTGACACGCGCTGGTTGAGTTCGACACTTTATACGTGGCCTCTTTCCTCTTGGATGCCACCTTCTTCCCAGTACGTGACGTCACGTTTCTGATATCTCCTAGCCTGTAGCGCAGACGAATTTTCTTCTACCTTTAACATATTTTAGCCCATCCCATGCTGCGTCCCATTTGTTTGTTCGCCGATGATGTATGTTCTCGAAGACACAATTTTTTTTTAGTCCTTGGCTAGAAGGCCATTCTGGTCAGCGCTGCTGCATGTGGCTCATCGCGGCGTGATGCGAAAAAACATGTATATACGGGGTCACGCTCTCTTGTCCGTACTCCTTGCATTTGTTTCCCAGATCTAGAAACATAGTTAGGACGTTTAACGTCTCCTGATGCAGATCTTTCCCTGCTGTATCTTGCTCAAATTCTTTTACCACACCTCTGAAAAGATCCCATAACTGTGCTAGTTCGTCTCTGGTGTCCGAGGAGAGGACTGGGGTCGCAAGGCGTGGTAGATTCTCAAGAAGTAAATCATCATTCTTTCCTTTTAATGACGTGAATTTAGAAACTTCCATTTTGCTGTCAGTGAGCAGTCTGACGTTCGCACCAGATCCCTGTATAATGTCTACCAGCTTTCTCACGGATGTGCAATATATTCCTTGCATATTCCCATACAGATTATCGAATACCGTTTTAGCAATTATTCGTTCTATGGCGTACAGGCAGTCTGAAGACATATAGGAAGGCCCATCTGTTCGTACTCCCGTCGCAGACTCCCAGAATTCTCAGCCGCAGAAAATACGGGCACAAAAGCTCTTGCATACAAGAACAATAGCAAGAATGCGCGCAGAGCGAATAAGCTTTGGCAACGTCCTAGCATACCTCCTACTCAAGACAAGACCGCAGTGGTATCAGGTCCAGTAGATACCTTGGCGAACAAGGAATGATTTCATTGGATGAAGTATGGAAGGGAAAAAAAGTCACTAAAATCAAACAAAACAATAAGTCAGTCGTTACTTTTGTGCACGGGTTTCGTTGATAGCTGCTGTAATCGCCCTCGCCTTTCTGTCTGTCATGTGGTTAATGCAGAAGCCGTGATGAAGCGGGCAACTCAACAAGATACAGATAAAATAATAATTCCACGCTTGATGCCCCGGTACGAGTACATCATGAGCCGTGCAGTAGCGGCCGGTCTGCAACCACTGTAAGAAAAAAAAACGGAGAGAGAGAGAGAGAGAGAGGAGAGAAACTTCAGTAGTCGGGTGGCATCGGCGAGTCCCGCAAAAGAAGCTGATTATCGCTCTTATCGCTCTCAAAGCATGTACGCGGAAGGTGGACGGTTGTTTTGCTGTAAGACCTACAGACTCATTTATTTATTTCCCCTGGCGGCCATGAGGCAATACAAACGAGAGGTTAGCATTTGGTAGCATAATGTTAACATAGCAGCATACAATCACATGAAAAAAATGTGCAGATACGTGGAGGTAAATAAACAAGTACATGAAACATTTTGGTCAACTGGAGCAAACAATGACAAAACGTACAAAGTGGAAATTGAAAAATGGCGATGCAGCGCAATGGTCATGCCAGCCAGACGCGTGAGCCTTCCTCCTTAATCTCCCTCTCTTCATACCTTCCCCGAGCAAAGTGCCGCCAGTGTAGGCATGCAGATCGCTCCAATTTCCACGTCACCCCTCCGCCCGCAATGGTCGCATAAGCATTTCTTAAATTGTTTGGCATCGGTGATGGAATGCATATAAGCTCTTGGATTAACGATCCACTTAGGTATTATTATGATAATCAATTTTGTGAAACAAACACTCACAAGTTATTATTCGGCGAGTGGAAAGCAGACGTAGATGTACGGCAACATGAAAAACTCGGTGCGGCACCCCCCATTGTTCTCTATAGAACCCCGCTTCATTGTCCCTGATGTTTTGCACATGAAGATACGAATAGTCGAGCAGCATCTTGAAAACCTGCTCTTTGAAATGCAGGACGTAGACACTGCTAATAGAGTGCGCGATCCGAAAGGAAAAGACACGTCCGTGAGAAAACTGGTGGACATTATATAGGAAACTGGCGCGAACGTCAGACTGCTCACTGACAGCAAAACGGAAGTTGCTAAATTCACACCATTAACAGGAAAGGATGTCGATTTACTTGATAATCTACCACGCCTTGTGACTCCAGTCCTTTCCTCAGACACCAGAGATGAACTAGTACACTTATGGGATCTTTTCAGACAAGACACATTTTTGAGCAAGATACTGCAGGGAAAGATCTGCGTCAGGAGACGTTAAACGTCCTAACTATTGCCACGAATCATCTTCGAGAAACATCCAGGGCAGGCACGAAACGATACATCCTAGAGTCACTAACTAAGCTACGCTTACGAAGCGTAGCTTATTTAGTGACTCTAGTAGATCCCATCCCGGCGCGTGCTGAAGAAGAGGCAAGAAGCTTCCAGACACATCGCCTGCTCTCTAGCAAACGCACGAGCTGTTTCTAGACTTTTCGGCGCGACGCTTAAATGCTTGTGCGCTCCAGGCTGCAGCATTCTTGCTTTGGACTCAGTTGTGTTCAGAGAGCTATCACTCTTGTGTTTTTTCTACCAAGTAGTTTAATAAACCGTTTGCTGTTTATTCGACGACTCGCCGGCCCATTTCGCTTCGTGACACTATGTTTCTAGATCTGGGAAAGAAATGCAAGGGGTACGGATAGTAGAGCGTGACCCCGTATATACATGTTTTTTCGTCTCAGGCCGCGATGAGCCACATGCAGCAGCGCTGACTAGGATGGCCTTCTAGCCAAGGACTAAAAAGAAAAATTGTGTCTTAGAGAACATACATCATCGGCGAACAAACAAAAGGGACGCAGCACGGGATAGGCTAAAACATGTTAAAGGATAGAAGAAAATTCATCTGCGCTACAGGCTAGGAGATATCAGAAACGTGACGTCACGTACTGGGAAGAAGGTGGCATTCAAGAGGAAAGAGGCCACGTATAAGTGTCGAACTCAACCAGCGCGTGTCACGCATGTTAGATGTGGACTCTATGACGCGAGGTGAGCTAAGAACGGAAATCGGGAACGACGTCCAAAGATCCAGACGACGGCAAGCTGAGGCAAATGTTGCGTCACAGATTGAGTAACGTGGTTTGAAGTGCCCCCGAATAATTTTGGCTTCAACGTTAAAAGGAGGACATTGTGATCGCATATGCAGCCATGCGAAGTTTTTCCCAACATGAAGATGTCACTAACTCTTACGTGTAAATCAAATGTTCATCGTGCTTCATTCGTATTTATTCAACTCATACGTACTAGCAATCGATGCTACCAACTGACTTTTACGTGGTGCACGCAGTTGCTTATCAACCAGTCAATAAACTTTTCTTCACACCTACAGAAACAAAGATGATCGAATGAAGAAAGACGCGATAGCGAACAACACAGTCCCAAGCAGTCTGCTGAAAGCGCGAGCATGTACGGCTGGATCAAGATTGTAAATCTTCAGAACTACGCTGATAAGACAGCACACCCGCTAGCACCCTCTCCACTGACGAAAAGAAAAGCCGCGTTAGCTGTATTATTATGGAAAATAAAAGACAGGAACGCAGCACGATATGTTCTTTTTTTTTTTTCGTTGTCTGAAATTGTGCTTATTTTGATAGATTTTGATAGATAGATTTTGAGAGATGACGACAACAGAAAGTCGCCACAAAATCGCAAATCAAACTCAAACAACAGAAAGTCGTGACTTCTTAACTTTTTTTGCAGTTTCGAGGTGAACGACATATCTACAGTATCTAAAAAATGCAGATGACATTGACAGGGCAACGAGCATTATTGTGGTCAAAAGAGAGCAGAGTAATGTGTTATAATACAAACCGACCACGTGACCGCCTTTTACAATTGCGCTTTCCTCGCTAGAGAGGCTCCTGCGTTAGCGAGGAAGCCTGACGTCCTATAGCTGTATCATAAATTGTCTTCAAGTATTAATAAGCCCCCCCCCCCCCAAAGAAAAAGGAAAAAAAAAGGAAAAAGGAGAGAGCGAGAAAGAAGAAACAAAACCGCAGTCTATACAAACGGTGTGTTCAGCCACTCGGAGTTTCGGAATATATAGATCGGTTTTATAGTTCAGCGTCATGCGTATCCGTAGGTTCTCTGCACTGCCGAACCTTCGAGCCTTCAGCATTTTTTTCGTCTAGACGACACCATCTACGTGACCGCGACATATCCACGCCAACATTCACTCAACTTATAGATCTATCGTGCCTCAGAATACCTTGTTTCTACAAGCAAACTGAATGTTGGTTCGTTAGGCACACTTTAGCTCACCAATTTTAGTCAAATCTTTTATTTGTGTATGTCTCAAATTTTGCAACCATGTCCAATTTTTTTTTTTTTTTTTTGTGCGCTATTTAATAAATACGATTGTACATTCGGTCTTCTCGAACGGGCCTCGAATTCTTCCGGGAGTCAGTATGGAAACACATGAGGATATACAGGTTGTCTTTTGTTAGGTGCCACAGTTGTTATTAAAAATTTATGAGAGCGCCGGTCGTGCCGTTTGGGCGCCTAACATACCTGGCCTCTCGGATATCTTTCCTAGCCGGTCGCATCAGTGTTCGATGGCTAACTAAAATGGTATACTTAATTAGCTTTACTAATTTTCAAAGATAAGAGATTGACCGAATGACAGCATCGAATCCCTTGGAGTCATTGTACATTCTCTATGACCGACACATTGGTGTCTATAATTATGAACCTATCCTCGATAAACTTGGTTTGACAACCCTAGCACAACGTAGAACCTCAGATATCACATTTCCTATGCAAAGTAGCACATGTCTCGTCTTAAGCTGTCGTTGGTCTATTTTCTGCCGTTCATTTTAGTTCTTTCTTGTGTTTTCATCCTTCCGTCATCATCTTCACATAATGTTCCACGTGCAGTGGGGTAGGGTGCGCACCTCCGCGGTGGAACACCCCATCTCATCGTCATCATTTATTGTTGTTCTTGTTGTGCCGTTCACTCCGACCACACCTGTATTTTATGTTTTGTTTGATTGCTCACAGTTCAGCAGATACCAACAGACTTCGTAACAGCCATAATATACACACGTTTGCTCTTTATAACAACCTCAACGATGTTAGTCCTCCTAACAGCTGTCAACTTTTTAGTTTTTTACCCTTACCACGTGAAGTAACACACAAATTTTTGCTCTTCGTATTGTTATTTCTTGTTTGCCTTCTTTATCTGTTGTAGTCTCTTCTGCGGCGAGCCATTTCCCAAACCTGTGGTTGCGCGTGGCCTTGAACGTAGGCTTCGCCGCTACGCGTTCGCGCGGCGATTGAAAGCTCCTTTACAGGTTCAAAATTTGGAACCCGAATGGAACCTTGAAGATGCCACTATTCATGCCCAAAAAATTGCTCAAAAGTTTTGTCCTGGCAGAGGCAAGATGCCATTAGAGAACGAATGCAAAGCGCTGCGAGCAGAATATGTAGCACGCGCTTTTCGTTCCAGAATACACAGGCTCTATGGGAGTCGTTTTAGGTGAAGCCTGCTTTACGTTTTGTCCCTAATTCTTGGGCATCGGTCGTATCATATTACTACCTAGGGAGAAATCTAGGGACAAGGCGGACCCAAGTAGCTGGAGACCGATAACGCTCTTAAATGCGGACGGGAAGATACTAAGTACCGTTTTGTCTCATCGTCTACGCAATGTGTTGCCATATATTATCAGTGCATTGGAGACGTGCTCTGTCCCCGGTCGCAGCATCTTCCACTCCCTGACGTTATTAGAGGTCCATGAGGCTATAAACGCTATGAAGGTGGGCTCGGCCCATGGCCCTGACGGGCTCCCAGTAGAGTTTTTCAAGGTGTTCTGGCCAGTGCTTGGCCATGGACTAGTGTCGTTGTTGAATGAAGTACTAATGACAGAGAGCACCCCTGCCTCGTTTAAAAAGGTCGTATCATATTACTACCGAAGGAGAAATCTAGGGACAAGGCGGACCCAAGGAGCTGGAGACCGATAACGCTCTTAAATGGGGACGTGAAGATACTAAGTACCGTTTTGTCTCATCGTCTACGCAATGTGTTGCCATACATTATCAGTTCATTGGAGACGTGCTGTGTCCCCGGTCGCAGCATCTTCCACTCCCTGACGTTATTTAAAGATTTGCTGGCGTATGTCCGCACACGGGGCTTATCGGGGGCAGTTTTGTCACTGGACCAGTCCAAGGCATTCGACAGGATAGAACATGATTACCTCTTTTTTGTCGTAGAGTGCTTTGGATTTTCGCTACAATTTGTTGACAGGTTCAAATGCCTTTATTGTAACTTAGAAGCGGAACTCCGCATCAATGGCAAGATTATATACGCACTTTCCTAGTTTCAAGAGGGGTAAGGCAGGCGTGTGCTCTTTCCTCAATGTTGTCTGTGATTGCAATTGAGCGCTATATTCTGCAGATTGTAGATAATGTAAATATTGCTGGTTTTCCCGTTCCTGGTCCTGGTGACGTTAAGGTTTCAGCGTATGCTGATGACATTGTTCTCTTTTTATGTGGTGCAGAAAGTGTAGCAGCAGCTTTAGACACTTTCAAAACTTATGGTGAACTTTCTGGAGCAGCTTTGAATATGGACAAATCCAAAGCTTTGCCAGTGAACGGTTTCTCAGAGCAACTCCCACAAGGTATCGGCTACACAGACATCGTCAATATACTCGGTATAAGGTTCACTCATGCAGGTGGTGCCCTGGGGAACTGGACAATTGCTGTGGAAACAGTGGAACGCCAGATGGAAACTGCGAGTAATTTTGAGCTCTCTTATCATGACCCTGCGTATCTAATTAAATGCGTATTTTGCAGTAAACTGTGGTAGGCTGCAAGGATAATAACTCCTCCGGCGAAGATCGTTGCGAAGGTGAGCACGTTATTTTTAACTTGTTCTGGAAGGACCAGAAACACCTATTACCGCGCGATGTGTTGAGGAGGCCAAAAGCAGAGGGTGGGTGGAGCCTTCCATGTGTGAAGACATACAGTTCGCTGTTTGCATTCAGGAACACTTTAGGCATATTAAATCAAGTCGATTCACCGGGGAGCCCTCTGGTCACGTACTCGCTGGGACCAGGACGCAGGACACTTGTACCTAGGGGTCTTGGCAATATGTATCCTACAGCAGAAAATCCACCAGAGTCTTATAAAGGGATCATCATGCAATATAAGCTTCTACAAGATCACCTTGCGGATACAGATGTAGAGAAAGTTCAAGTATCCCGAATATTCGAGGTTCTATGCTGTCAAGAAGGGACTACCAGTGTTTACTTTCTCGCACAGCGCAGAAGGGACCCGATTGCGCTGCCGCAGGAGATTGCGGACTTTCACTGGAAAGCCTGCTGGGTATGGCATCACTCCCGGCGTGCCTCTCTGAGCATGTCCGCATCACAATCTATGCCGACGACATCTGCATATGGACATCCGGAGTCCGACGGGATGCCATTCAACAACGCTTACAAGGCGCTCTCAACACCACCGCGTTTTACCTGGCTGACACAGGACTCCGTGTGTCCCCTAGCAAGGCAGTCGCCACAGCATTTACTCGGCGGCCCTTCACCACCTACCCTCTCCATGTTGCCGGAGCCCCGCTTCAATTTGTGACGCACTGCAAGTACCTTGGCGTGATCATTGACAGATAGCTCTGGTGGTCTAAGCACATAAAGAACCTCTCTATCAAGACGAGCGTGCTCGGCTTCCTGCCGTACAGCACCCCAGTGCTGCATGGCCTGCGCACTACTCACGAGCGGGAACTCCTGAGCATCCAGCCTCGCAGCCTTCGCGCATGCCTGGGCCTACCCAAGACCACGGAAACTCATTCGGTATTTGCAGAGGCAAGGGAAACACTTGTTACCACCCTGCGAGATAGAGAGACTCTCCGCATTTACACGCGGCTAATGACTCGGCACCCTTTCCACTAACTCAGGACCATCGACCACGACAGCCCCGCGTCTGCCTTTGGTAGTGCAGTGCACCGTCTGAAGGGTGTTGCCCCATTCCCACATCCCCCGTATCGTATGCTCCCCCAACGTGGGCTCTCGACCGACCTCTCCTATGCACATTCATCCATGGCCTCGGGAAAAAAAGCGACACGCCAGCGGCTGTAGCACATCAACTTGCCCTAGAACACCTAGCCTCGCTACACCATGGAAGGCAGACCATGTATACTGATCGGTTTGTGATACCTGGTGGAGCAACTGCAGCCTTTTATGTGCCCCATGAAGATTTTGAGAAAGCGTCCAAGCTCCCCAACGAGACGTCCTCAACGGAAGCAGAGCTATTCGCCATCAACATGGCCCTTCAGCACATCTCGTCCTCCCCACCTTCAGAGTGGACGATCCTCACCGACAGCAAGGCAGCCCTGGAGATCCCGAATTCTCACTCCACCAAAATCATCAGCGACCTCCAAACGGCTATCACCACCGCATGCGACTCTGATTGCGCCTCTGGCCACGGTGTGCGGCTACAGTGCACTCTTAACTCCGTACCCTTTAGTAAAGGGTAAAAAATCGCAATATTTTACCCTCTATTTCAGAAGCTACCAGGTACCCTCTGAGTGACCCCTTTTATAAAAGTTACAAGGAAACCCACTAATTAGAGGTTACGGCCTTCAATCCAGCACCTGCCCGTAAAGGTTACGCCAACGTGCGGCTTTTTATACAGGATGTTCATTTTTATTCGCAACAGAGTAGCGCTCATTTGGCAGGCGGGTTATGTAAATCTTTGCTAATTAGTCGATCCGTAGTTACAAACACATGCGTCAGGAAATGTCGGAAATGTTTGTAACTACGGATGGGTTAATTTGCGAAAATTAACATAACCCACCTGTCAAATGAGCGCTGGTGTGATGCGAATAAAAACAAACACCCTGTGCGTGGGATATGGGCATACATTTACAGAA
This sequence comes from Ornithodoros turicata, assembly GCF_037126465.1. Taxonomy (NCBI): domain Eukaryota; kingdom Metazoa; phylum Arthropoda; class Arachnida; order Ixodida; family Argasidae; genus Ornithodoros; species Ornithodoros turicata. The sequence continues at coordinate 24,868,548 of NC_088205.1, forward strand.
CACACCAATGTACCAAAATGAACCAGCAGAAAAGGAGATCTTGAACATATGTATATTACAAAAACAGAAGTCTGTGGAGAGGTGACACATTGTGCACAAGTGCGATTCTGGTGTGAGGAGAAACCATGGTCGCTTTATCATGTATGTGGAAAAAAGAACTATCTTTTTTTTAAGTGAGAAGCAATGCATAAAAGTGCGAGGAAGCTAGCGAGTCAAAACAACTGACCTATGTTTGCTAAGCTGAACACACCCAACGAAATGGAGAACTGCAGCAGAAAAAAATTTATTCCACATTCGTGTTGCAGAGGCGAGCACAAATGGCAATACAGTATTACATAAAACGCACACAACCTTGAGGAATATAAGTGTACAGTAACGCAGGAGAGACTACATTACTGCGTTATCAGCGTCGGAGGCGCTCTGGGACGAGTTTGTGAGGTACTGCATTGCGCTGGTGACAGTATGTGAACCTGCATGTGGGATCCTGGGAACAAAAGTTTGGGCAATGAGAGTAACATTTACGGAACCATTCAAATCCGTACAAAGCACAAGGTACAAAGCAGCATAAATGCGGGAAGGCGTTCACTCCGCGATTGAGTCTTAGAATATCGTAAGAATACAACAAGTAGGAAGCTGCGAATTATATATCTCGATGCATATATCCGCAGCTCGCAAAATGCACGCCGGTGTATTTACTTGGCGACCAAGTAAGAGCAGAAAAGTAGCAAGCGTAAGTGGCGTTCATATGCAGGACCGCAAAACGCTTGCCATAATCACAACAAACCTGCGCTAAGAGCTCTTGCTATCAAAATAACGCACGTACCTAGCACAAAATGTACACTTACCCAGTGTATGAAGTGTGTGAATTAGGGCTGCGGTGGTGACGTTCGTTTTCGGTTATATATTCTTTGCAATCTTCGCACTCACTACACTTTCCACTGAGAACACCGAAAATATACTTGTTTGCTAGCGACATCTAGCTTTTCCGTTGTTCCTGACGACACTATGATAAACGCGAGGAAAACCACTGATTAAAACAGATTACACTTGTTAACGGACGGACGACGAGCGTTAAGCGTTTCAAGGAAACCGCTCTCAGTGTGGATAGACCTAGACCAGGCTCGGCTACGCAGCGAAATCGGAAATCTTGGTGGTTGCGGCATTGACAATTGTTTTCCACCCTTTAGAAAGAAACATACTATCAGTATTTCAGACTGCGAACTTATAATCTGTGTTCATACAGCATTGATAACATGTAGTTGACGTATAGGTGATGCTGAAACAGATAAAAAATAACAGCGTAGATTCGCAACTGTCGTCTCGAATGGGAGGCTGAAACGCGGCATTATGCTGAAAAACAAAAGGAAAACAAACATAAGAAACTAACAAAGAGATTATCGTTGGAGATTTTGCTTAGAAGTTACAGTGTCGGAGTAGAGGGTACATTTATAAGTTACAACAAGCTGTTTTTGTTTTTTCCTAGATGTAACTTCTATTCGTGTTGTAAAGACATGACCTTGGTCGCTTTTAACCTCTAAATATACCTTACAGTGGTGTAACCTATAAGAAATCTCGAAATCTACGTCTATACAGAAGTTACATGTTTCTAAAAGTTACAATAAAAGGTACGGGTTTAAGAGTGTGGGTTCCCAGCCACATAGGCCTCAGTGGGAACGCCCGAGCAGACGCCGCCGCGAGGCGTGCCCATCAAGACGTCGGCCCGCCAGCTAGTATACCCGCGCACACCGTCCACATGCCTTATAAAGATCTGCCAGTGGTGTGCCTCCGAAATGCGCCGCTCTGCCAAAGACGCTGTACGCGCCAATGCGTATATCCAGTCCATTGACCCTGCAATGCAATTCACCCCATCCCAGCAGCTCGTCTGCGCAGAAGAAGCGCTGCACCATCGGCTCCGACTCAACGTCGCATATACACCGCAATATTTGTGCAGGGTCGGAAAGCGTCGCTCAGCTAGCTGCGCTACGTGTGGCGCAGTAGCAGACGTCGAGCACCTCCTATTAGCCTGCCCGGAGTACTCTGCAGCCCGCGCCGTCCTTGCCGATCGCCTCCAACGCCTGGGACACGGCTCGCTCTTACTGACCGTGCTTCTCGGCCCCGTCGCACGCCAACAGCAGGGAACCGTTACAAGGAGCCGTTACTCTCCTGCAATACTTACAGGACACCCAGCTGAGGGTTACGCTGTAACCTGGGAACCGCGGCCTTGGGCGCTCGCCTCCACTGCGACGGAGCCGGACGTGTTTTTTTTTTTTTTTTTTGGCTCCACCAGGGCGTAGCAAACCGACATAGGTCTGGCTGACTTCTCCCTGCGTGTACGCCACCCTTCATTAAACTTATATACCCCCCCCCCCCCTGCTGGGTATACTTCCAACAAAAGATCGGCTGGTCAAATGGGGAACTACAAGAAATTCTACTTGTCGTAACTGTGGTGCAAATGAAACAAATACATGTTCTACATGAGTGTGTTGTAGTGTCGACATTGTGGACTTTAGTGCGCCGGCGCTTCGCTGTAGTGAGCGCTCGCAGTAATTCTGACCACCTAATCATAATAATTGTGCCATTCGTACTCTCGAAGTTCCGATGTCGGGCTGTAGCTCAGAATCACCGTATTTGAGCAATGCGTGGGAGACTTACCCTTGTTATGTGTTTGCTCAGTGATTACATTGAGCACCGCCTCTTTTCGCTAGGGGAGCAGGAATTCCTGCGTCAGTGGCCTAATCGGTATATATGCGTGAACTATGGGCGCGTTGCTCTGAGGAACCTCGTTTTCTAACAAGGGATTCAGATTATGTAAACCGTGTAAATAATCACAACCAATTTTTCAGCCGAATCCTGCCCGATATGTGTACATACGAATGCTAGATTGTACATATTTTTAACAGTGTAACAATAGTTTGCACCCAGAACATCAACGTTGTTATTGTGCTAGTTGCAAGCAAAGTGTAACCTGAGCAGTTACTTGTGTACTTAGATATTGTTAGGTAGAAAAGAGGTTCTTTATAAGCAGCCGGAAAGGATGGAGGCCGAGACGAGAATGAATTGGGCGCGGTCTAGCGCGATGATCTGAGCGATGGGGATGATTGGGATCGGTAATCTTCCTCCTCACAGCTTCCCCCCGGCGGTGTAGGAGCCAGCCTGGCGACGGGAAGTGAAGGTGGAATATAGGGCTTCAAGCGGGAGACGTGGACTGTTTCCGTAGAGCGGCAGCGACGGTCGCTGGGTCGATCAACAGGGTCGACAACGAAGGATACGTCGGAGAGGCGTCGGGTAATAGTGTAGGGTCCCAGGTATCGGGATATCAGCTTCTCGCAGAGGCCACGCGACCGCACTGGCGTCCACAGCCAAACCAAGTCTCCAGGCACATAGCTGACAGGACGGTGGACCTGGTCGTAGCGTATCTTGGAGGTTGCTTGGGTGTCGAAAGTTCGGTAGCGAGCCATCTGTCGACATTCTTCCGAGCGGGATGCGGCTTCCGCAAGGATGGGTTATCTGCAGACACCGGAATAAACGGGAAGATTGTGTCGAGCGTGGAGGAGGGGTCACGGCCATAGACAAGTCGGAATGGGCTGAAGCGTGTAGTTGATTGGACAGCAGTGTTGTATGCGAACGTTACAAATGGCAGAAGGGAATCCCAGTTTCTGTGATCGGCTGATATATAGTAGGACAGCATGTCCGCCAAGGTATGATTAAACCGTTCGGTGAGACCGTTGGTTTGTGGATGGTAACTAGATGTCGGGGTGTGGGCAACAGAACAGGCTGCGAGGATATCTTGTAGAAGCTTTGCGAGGAAGGGACGCCCACGGTCGCTTACCAATGATCGAGGTGCCCCATGACGGAGCAGGATGTTGGCAACGAAGAATTTTGCTATTTCTTCGGACGATCCCGTGGGGAGTGAAGCCGTCTCGAAGAGCGTGTGAGATGATCAATTGCCACAATTACCCATCGATTGTTGCGTGACGTAAGGGGCAGGGGGCCGAAAAGGCCTATGCCGACGCGTTCGAACGGCGCAGCGGGTGGTGGTATGGGGTGGAGCTCGCCCGATCGGGGTGGAGGAGACGGCTTCCGCCGCTGGCACGATTGGCATGAGTTGACGTATTTCAGGACAGATGTGTAGAGACGGGGCGAGAAATATCGGTGACGCACTCGTTCATAGGTTTTGAAGAAGCCTAGGTGACCAGCCGTGGGGTCATCGTGCAAAGCACGAAGGATGTCGCGCCGGTGTGCGGCGGGGATCGCAAGAAGGAGCGGGTGGCCGGTGGGCGAGTAGTTGTGCTTGTAAAGAAGGCCATTCTGTACTGTAAACTGCTGAGCCTTCCGAGCGACTTTCCGGTTGGTGGTTAAGTGGGTACCCTCGATATGATGAATTAGTTCGGTGTAGCCTGGTTCCTGAAGTTGAGCTTTGCGAAAGGCAAGGGAGTCTATGGGTGAGAGGACACCTAGGACGTCTCCTGCGCAGCCGGGCTGGTGGTGGGAAGGATCATCTGGAAGGGGACAGCGGGACAGTCCATCAGCGTCGGAGTGTATTCTTCCTGATTTGTATTTTACAACGAACTCGTATTCTTGGAGTCGAAGTGCCCAACGTCCAAGTCGTCCACACGGGTCCTTTAACGTCGAAAGCCAGCACAAGGCGTGGTGGTCTGTTACGACGGTAAAAGGTTTCCCGTACAGATACGGGCGGAATTTGGTGACTGCCCAGACAACCGCTATCCCGCATCTTCACCAAGTTGTTAGGTAGAAAAGCGAGACAGGTGTAGCCAATGGAGGTAAGGTTCTTTATAAGCAGCCGGAAAGGATGGAGGCCGAGACCAGAATGAATTGGGCGCGGTCTCGCGCGATGATCAGAGCGATGGGGATGATTGGGATCGGTGATCTTCCTCCTCACAATATTTATGTTAAATAAAATATTTTGAACAGCTGAAGTCCTTGAGTATTTTCCTGGTGAAGGCTATGAACACAGTTTTTTCCGAGGAATGGTGCATAGCGCGCTCTTCGAAGAATGTTGTGATTGATTCCATGGCATATTCCAAAGTGTTCTTGATTCGGCTAGCATATCGTCCGATGGACCAGATACACACATCGTCCGCGTACACAGTGATTTTCACACCTTGGGGGAGTAGAGGTATCAGTCCAGCCATGACAATATTGAAAATGGTAGGGCAAAATACTCCCCCTTGTGGTACTCCTTGGTTAACTGCCACTGAATTGGTTTCTCCGCCTGCTATTATCATTTCCATGGTCCTATCTGTGAGGTAGTCAGAGAGCCACTGAAAAGTTGGTCCGCCGACGCCAGCATGCAGCAAACCCTGACGAAGGTGAGGGTGGCTCACCGTGTCAAAGGCTCACCTTAAATCCAGGAAGACAGCCGCCGTCATGTATGACAGGGCTTTACAGAGCTCAATATCAGAGATGAGGTCTATTACACAGTCAGTCGAGGAGCATGCCCCACGAAATCCAGCAAGCTGTTCAAGGAAAAAGAATTGCTTTTCTAAGAACCATTGCACTCTTTTCAGGACCGTTCATTCCATCACTTTCCCCATACAGCTGATGAGGCTGATGGGACGATAGGAGCTGATGTCCGTTGTCGGTTTGCCGGGTTTGAGGACTGGGACCACTTGTGCTGTTTTCCAGTCCTTGGGGAGCTGTCCACCTTGCCATATGGAGTTGTACTGTGCCAGTAGGCCGTCCGTGGCTGTTGGGCCCCGGTTTGCCTGGTGGTTATATGTGACCTTTTAAGGTCCGGGGGCTGTCTTCTTGCTTGTGTATTGACTGTCCCAGCTTTTTTGAAACACCCTGTATATACAGGGTGTTCCAGAAAACGTGTCATTGAATTATAATAAAAAAAACTACACCACCTAGGGTCATGCGGTCAATGGCATTTGTTCTAACAGGGTTTTTGCCACCTCCTCATGTGAATGTCGTGTAACGTAAGTTTAATTATGTAAATTTTTGCGAACTTAAGTCGGAAATTTGCCTAGTAAAGGTCCCTTTTTTACCCCAGCAATGTGAAGAGCGTGTCTCATTTAGACAAATTAATGATAATTGACAGGGATATTCAGGAGCTATCCCATCGGAAAAAATAGCCGGACATCATGCTCTACGGAGGTCGCACAGAATAGCGCACGATGAATTTTTCAGCGCAATCTTTGTCAGTCCGACGAAAGGAGGTTGGAAACCCAGCCCTCCCCGACATCACAGAAAACGAATAAAACAGGCACCGACTTTCGCTGGGATAATGCTTTCCCTCTCCCAATTTTAGGAACTGTTACTTTTTCTGCTATCACTCTGTGGGCTGGCTTCCGAGCCTCCTTTCGTCGCACTGAGAGCGATTGCGCTCAAGAAGACATCGCGCGTTATGGTGCGGTGCCCCGAAAAGCATGATTTTCGGCTATTTTTTCCGATGGGATAGCTCGTGAATATCACTGTCAATTATCATGAATTATCATGAATTTGGCACGCTCTTCATATTGGTGGGGTAAAAAAGTGACCTTTACTTGGCAAATTTCCGACTTCACTTCGCAAATATTTACATAATTAAACTTGGAGTACATGACATTCACATTAGAAGGTGGCAAAAACCCAATAAGAACAAATGCTGCTGACCGCATGATTCTAGGTGCCGTAGTTTTTCTATTATAATTCAATGACACGTTTTCTGGGACACTCTGTATATACAGGGCGTCTTTTTTTAGGCGATACAGATTTTTCATAAAAAAACTATAAGGCTTATAGGCATGCTGTTTTCACTTCTGGGTAGTTTCATTTTAAATCGAACAACGTATGAAAGTCGTATCTTTTAATTCGCCCAGAAAAAATATATGTTAGAGGACAGTTTAAACGACGCAAATCGCGCCACGTGCGATGCTCGTGCGTGTAGTAGTTCCCGCGTAGAAGAGGGGGAAAGCCGGAGGCTGCTTGGGCGCGCTTTCTTCTGGACCGACTTTGACGGGATCTAGCACCGCTGACTTTATGCCTAGGAACCGGAGGATTTTTGTGAATATAGGCTGTACAGTAAACACTGTCGACAGCCACCTACAGAACTCTGAGAGCCACAGATTTTCTGTTAAAAAATGCCAAACTTGGCGTAAACGTTCAAAAAGGCCAAACTTTGTTACCAATTTTCTTCATGAAGGAACGTCTGAGAACATCGAGCTTAGCGCCATTCGATAGGACGTTTAAAGAGCTTTCGTGCTGTATAAAATTCATTTTTCTCATTCCAGTTGTTTCTGCGTTATTAGCTTGAGAATCACACATCGTAGGCGAAAATTGCCAATGTTGCATCTCAATTTTCTCAAAAACGCCATCTTCGATTTCCTCGATTATTTTTCAAAAGGTGGCGTCATGTCTCTACTTTAGACGCCAAGTGAGACAATCTTTTATTTTTGCCTGAGAGACGCGCAGCGATTTTTTTTGTCAGGCAAGGTGCACGAGGCTACGGCCTTGCGCGCCCCACCCACGAGGACGCGACCTTCAACCTCTTCTCTGCTACATGTGTCCCGCTGACGGAGAAATCAATGACCACACTGCGTGAGCTTGTTGTAGTGTCCCCGGAGCATCACTTTACGTTTACCCAATGGTCTCTCAGTTCCGTCAGGCTCATTCAAACCGTGGGAGAGTACATGAGTTGCCTGTGCGCCCTTGACGAGAAGCCCCAGTTCGACGAACATACCGACATAGCAGTGAGAAGAAACGAAGCGCCTCGTAGAGATCTTTATCCACTGGTAACATCTTAGCTTTTGTTTCAGGTTGTCGCCAGTCCCCCAGGCAGTGTGAAAGGCACATCCTTTTCATTGGTAAAAGAACGGAAGTTTCGAAAAACGTAAAATGCGCCCATTGCGAGACCCCTGCAGGTGGTGGCTGCCACCATTGGATTAGCATCATCCGATAGCTTTAGACATGACCTTTCACATGATATAAAGTGACTGGGTTCAAGCGCATTCTTTGTCCGCCTAGTATCGCAAAACCACGAGTGGTACGCGCAAATTTTGCATGTTCGATCTTAATTATTTCTAAAAAGCCGGAATATTTTTCACGATTGATTCCACAGGGGCAGAATTATGCCGGTACTTTGCGCTGCTGGTAAAGTACCTTTTCTCTTTTTGATTGAGACGTAGGTCTACCTTTCCGCGGAGCGATTTTTCCACACAGAGGCGCTCTTCGTATGTTTACGAGCGCGTTTTGCTTCGTAGTCTTTGCTTTGTAATTTAATGCCCAGATGTTGCATTATGTACTTATTTTGCACTTATGGTACGTATGTTTATTTTTTCGTTTGGAGACGCAGGGAAATACTTTCGTGGGCGACTTGAACTTGCTATTACGCACTTTCATGGGAGTCGCACGCACGATGTGTGCGTATACGCACGTGCGCATATTCACTATTCTCCCGCACATGTGCTTGAGGCAATACACATACGCACGCTATGAGTCTGTCGTCCGAGTTAATATTAAGAAGGCAGAACTACGGCCACAGGGGACAGAAAGTTACAACACCTGAGAATACAAACTTGTGGTCGCGTGGTTGCAGTCGCCTCTTAGCTTGGGCGCAATAAGTGATAGTTCCGAAGGTGTGCATGCTCTCTTTAATTAGTTTTATGCTCCGTAGCGTTATTTCGGAACCACGACGAGTGGTACAAAACCCGTAAGACCGTTGTGATGACCGTTGCTGCTCTCAAATATAACACGTTCGCCCTCACCGAGATGTGTCAGTGTCATCGTGGGAATCAAAATTTCCGACAGAACAACGCACAACTAAAATCCCTCGTTTCCGGTAGCCGTAGGTACCTTAAAGTAGCACAGAAGTCATTTTTAACACCCAGTTTTCTTCCTATAAAACTGTTAAGTTTGCCAGTAAGATGCACCATACGAAGTAATTTACACCACAGAGTCATAATTATCGCAGAAATTGAATTTAAAATACGCCGCAAAAAGCGACTGTGCGCAACGGTGGTGACGAGCAGTACCAGCCTGTGATCTGCCTGGAACCTCGCGCTGACGCTATAAGGAGAACGCTCGCTGATTGGCCTAGAGAAATGTTGTCTGCTACTCCGCTGTCGTCTGCTACTCGGCTGTTCGGGGTTCTGATAAAGCCTTTCTCCTTGCTCGGTAATGCTTCGGCCACTCCTTCTATCCCCAATTCTCCGGGAGAACTGGCAAAACAGGTTTACGGCGGCTAAGGGACAATGCGCTGACCCCCACTGACCGGCAAACCAAAACGAGTCTCCTTATGCCGTCATCGGTGACGTGCCATCATGCCTCCTCATCCTCGTTATAGCTGGAGTGACGAGTTAAGGGTGAAGGCCCGGAGCTATGTTTATGTGAGTTTTTTTTCTGGGAAACAAATTGCACACATCAAAACATTTCGCGCTATTCGGTATAATGACACACACACTTTCATCAGATGTCTTAATCTGAAATTTTTTTGGATGGCCCTCTGTACTCCTTTACACCCTCGGTGTGGTCTTCAGTATAGTCCTTCTGGCATCCATGCGCTTGAACCCATTCACTTTATATCATGTGAAAGGACATGTGTAAAGCTATCGGATGATGCTAATCCAATGGTGGCAGCCACCACCTGCAGGGGTCTCGCAATGGGCACATTTTACGTTTTTCGAAACTTCCGTTTTTCGTTCTTTTACTAATGTAAAGGATGTGACTTTCACACTTCCTGGGGGACTTTCGGCAACCTGAAACCAAAGCTAAGATGTTACCAGTGGATAAAGATCTCTACGAAGCGCTTCGTTTCTTCTCACTGCTTTGTCGGCATGTTCGTCGAACTGGGGCTTCTCGTCAAGGGCGCACAGGCAACTCATGTACTCTCCCACGGTTTGAATGAGTCTGACGGAACTGGGAGGCCATTGGGTAAACGTAAAGTGATAATCTGGGGACACTACAACAAGCTCACGCAGTGTGGTCATTGATTTCTCCGTCAGCGGGACACTTGTAGCAAAGAAGAGGTTGAAGGTCTCGTGCTCGTGGGTGGGGCGCGCAAGGCCGCAGCCTCGTGCACCTTGCCTGACAAAAAAAAAATCGCTGCGCGTCTCTCAGGCAAAAATAAAAGATTGTCTCACTTGGCGTCTAAAGTAGAGACATGACGCCACCTTTTGAAAAATAATCAAGGAAATCGAAGATGGCATTTTTGAGAAAACTGAGATGCAACACTGGCAATTTTCGCCTACGATGTGTGATTCTCAAGCTAATAACACAGAAACAACTGGACTGAGAAAAATGAGCTCTATACAGCACGAAAGCTCTTTCAATGTCCTATCGAATGGCACTAAGCTCGATGTTCTCAGAGGTTCCGTCATGAAGCAAATTGGTAACAAAGTTTGGCCTTTTTGAACGTTTACGCCAAGTTTGGCATTTTGTAACAAAAAATCTGTGGCTCTCAGAGTTCTGTAGGTGACTGTCGACAGTGTCTATGGTGCAGCCTATAATCACAAAAAAACTCCAGTTCGTAGACATAAAATTAGCGCTGCTAGATCCCGTCAAAGTCGGTCCAGATGAAAGCTTGCTCAAGCAGCATCAGACTTTCCCCCTCTCCTACGCGGAAACTACTACACGCACGAGCGTCGCACGTGGCGCAATTTGCGTCGTTTGAGCTGTCCTCTAACATATATTTTTTCTGGGCGAATTAAAAAATACGACTTTCACACGTTGTTCGATTTAAAATGAAACTACCCTTCTATCATCTCTGGGGAGGGGGGGGGGGGGGTATATGTTTATTCACACAAAAGGAGATGTCAGCCAGGCAAGTGCCGGCTTGCTATTCCTTAAAAAAAAAAAAAAACAGGTGCGGGAGGAGCCGCGATGGCAACGATGTGCTGCGGGCGGTGAGGCTTGCCGCCTGTGCTTCACAGGGCGGTCATCATTTCGGTGTCCTTGAGGTACTCGAAGAGTGCCTTGGTAACATCCCGTTGCCCAGGGCGCGGGACAAGCCCGAGGAGTGTAGCGAGCGAGAGGGGGTGGTGGCCCAAGGCTTGGAGGCGTCGGGCGAGGGCCGGCGGACGTTCTTGGCCATATGTTACTCAACCGTCAAATCACTAATTACCTAAAAATCGTTAATTAACTTTTTAATTATAAAAGCTACGAAGTTGTCCCAAAGAGAACATCTGTTTTCCCATCCCAGATAAACTGAAAGCACAGTTTCTCAGTTCTTCGGCATACTTCAGGAGAAGGGTAAGCGACAGAAAAAACGTGCGCGCATTTCGAGTGCATACGCATGAATGCGCGTTTCGTATATACCCGTATACGTATTCGTATATATGTGACGTATAAAAGAGGAGGTGCAGCTCGCGCAATAAACATATGTTCGTTCCCCGATTCACTGATCGCTCCGTTCCTTCGTCACTTAAATGTGCATTCGTATGTATGCATATTTCGTATATATGTATAGTTATGAAGGAATGAAAGGCAAACAACGAAGGGGGGCAGGGAAAGTAAAAAACGGGGCGATTTATTACAATTTGAACTAATAGAAATACAGGGTGTTCAAAATTAAGCTTTCACTAGCACTTTATAAATAGACGAACAAAATAAAACTGGTGCTATTTTTTCTGTTGCTTGAGTAAGAAACAGGTGCTACATAATCAGCAGCACCTGTTTCTTAAACAAGTAGCGTACAGTTATCATCTGGTTTCCTGTCATCGCTGTGTTTGCGTAGCGCTCGTGAAAGCCTAATTTTGAACACCCTGTATATCTAGGGGTATGGTCAATGTTGCGGCGGAAGCTCCGCCTTCTTCAGGACTAAGAGATTAGAAGGGTGTCTTGAAGCTTTTGTACATGTCTAGCATGACGTCACAGTCGGGGTTCGCGCCACCTGGCGGTCGTTAGGGTCAAGCTTGGTAGCGTTGTTGTGTCAAGTCCAGGCTTGGAGTCATCGTCCTTGGGGTCGGAAGGGTGTCAGGAGTCCGGCTGAAAAGAAAGGGAAGCAGTACCTTATCTAAGCAGTTAGAGTTCTTATTGTTGACAATTTACCAGGGTCTTAATGGCGGACTGGAATTTGTAGATAAGGTAAGATTGCCGTTGTTCTCGTGATCGATCGGAAGCAAAGTTTGATTGAAGAAGAAAAATTGAAACTTCGTTAAATTAACGACGTTTCAATTTCTTCTTTTCCTCTGGTTCTGTCGCATCGTTCCATGAGTACCTGTTTCTCTGCCTGCAGCCATAGAAGCCATCTTAATCTGTAATTTTTAATTTCAAATACGTCTAGTGTCATTTACTTGTTTCTTTAAAGGGACCGAAAAGTGAATATAAACCTATCGAAACTTTATGTTCAGCGAAAAGCTTGAACCTTCAAAAGCTCAAATGTCAAAGAACTCCGCTGAAATCGCTGTAGTTTTTCTGTAATCGAATTTTCCATAATCGCATGTCCAGGGACCTAGTAGGAAACCGAGCAGTCTGTCAACAATGGCATGACCCCGCGCCATCTGTCGAGGACGCATTAATACGCGCACTTCCGGCCGCTAATCCGGCGAAAACGAAAATGGCAGTGGGCATTTGTGACCGCTTTCTACGTCGAGAATGTCGAGCCTCTTGGAATAAGTGCGCTGGAATTCCGCATTCGAGAACTGTCACTCACCCAGAACTGTTGTTCGTGCGTTAGCGTGGTGGAAAGTGTGTTCTTCGCAGCAGAAGATTCCTCGTCCATAGATTAATCGGTGTCACATTCGTCCTCAGGAGTAGCTCACGGTGCCGTGAACATGGACTGCTTTGTGAAATTTCCATGTATCAGGGAGAAGCACTTATGTAAGCCGAAACAAGCGCTGTTTTTTCGTCGTGTAGGTGTTCATGTGTGAAATGCAAACCGACGGATACTACGGTGGATACTACGGTTTTTGCTGCCGAGAGGTAGAGAATGCGTGTGAAAAGCAGACAGACGATTGCATCAGAACTAACGAATATTTCGAAATACTGTGCCTTGACACCGAAGTACTGCCAGTGTCTTTTACATACATCCGAGAAACCGAAGAGCATGGCAACGTACACGGCAGCGCCATGTGGTCTTTACGCGCTACTTGAACGGCAAACTGGACGGAAAACCCTTATTTCTGCAGGAAATTCAGTTTTACCACCCGTTGGCGATTCACAAGGATATGGGGTGCTCCGTGAAAATACAATAGAAAATACTCCACTGGATCTCGATCTGCGTCATGCATGGTATTAGGGATGCTTTCCCATCAGTGCGCTGACCTGTAGAAATGTTGTCAGCACATTTTCATTTCTTGTTTGCTGCAAGTTTTTCTCATTGCTTTTTCTTTGCTGTCACAGCATATTATAATTACTAGTTTGTACCTGGAGGGTTAAGTAACCTGTGGGCATAGATGTATTTGTAGGTTATACTCATGTCTCACCTGTATATGTGAGGAGTAAGTAAGACAATTTTCATCAGTGTCATTCAGCTGAATTGTGTTCATAACCTTTTAGTATACTTCTTAGTGACCACGTTTCCAAATGTCAACTAATAATTGAACCAAGATTGGGATTTAACACTTAATTAACTCTGCTTTGCTAAACGGAGTACTTGTAACTGATTCATTATCACGTCGCCAACTAACATTTGTAAAGAAGGACTTGAGGGCTGACTTCAACTATTATTAACCCTTGATCTGGGTTCAAAGTTAACAATGCACCATTGGTGTGCATAGTACTCCAAAATGGCTAAATAATTTATTGCATAAGTTCTCTGTTACTGTAATTGAGATGTACTTTTGTAAAGTACTTTTGACAGCCCTGCAAATTGAAACTGGTTTCAGCGTACACTACAAATGCATCGTAACATTTAATTGAAATATAATATAAGAGCAGAAGCAATGTTTTGTCCCAATTCAAACTATATCTTTCTTTTTTATTGTCCAGGGATTTAGCATATAGAGTAGGACTTCCTGCCCTGTGATGTTTTGACGTACTTGAACGTACAGTTGTAAAACCTACAACAAAATAAACGAGAGAAGTATAAACAGTTTTGTCTTTCCCTTTTGAATTTAACAAGCTAGTTATATTTTACCATTTGTTCACTTTTGTATTCTCTATTGGTGAAAAGATTACAGGAAAAATGATGCTGCAGATCAAACAATGACCTGTCATCTTGATGAAGATCAGAACATTTCTTCAGGCATGCTAAGTGAGACAAAAGAAATGTACAATGAAGGTTGTACAAAAACAAAAAGCAAATCTCCGTCGACTAAAACTTTATATATGTGGATGTTACCACATCGTGTAGTTTCCACCCAAAAGTAGGACTAGGCAAGGTTGTTTGGAAGGTTGTTGGGATCTTGATGTGTTATACCGTTAGAGCACATCAATATAGATGAGGGGCAAACACAGTAGACAGCATAATGGCTGCAAACTCAAGTGAAGATTTATTCAACAGAATAAGAAACCGAAAGCATGAGCAGAGAAAGGCAGTGCCCATGCAGTGTATGGTGAACCATATTCATTTCTGAGATGGTAGGATAGGAAGAGCAATAAAGAGAAATGACAGCTGCGTCCGAGATAGGGGAACTCTGCAAATTTTGGGACCAATATGATGTGGTAACCTTGCATGGCTCACTGCAGCTCTGACACACATTGAACAATTCCAGTAGTTGCAGCTTCAAAGACAATGAACGTTTGCTGTTGCACTGGGTATTCAAGTGTAGAGGATGCATCTCTAGAAAATTAATTAGTGTTCCTTAGTCATAAAGTCACAACTCCATCTCAACAGGAACTATTCTCGTACCCTTCAAACATGCTAGTAGTTCTCATCGGTTTCTTCTCCTCTTGTTGACGTCATACTAATGTTCTGCACCTGTCCAAAGAAAAAAAAGAAAAAAAAAGTCACAAAGTCTGCAACACGTAACAAATGTAGTGCTTCCATCTGTGGACTTTGCATACCTGCTTTCAGTTATTTCTGTCATGTCAACTTGAGTGCCTCGATCACACATACGAAGCGGTCTTGCGCCACTTCAACACTGGGAGGCCCCTAAAATTAAATTTGTTGATGCTGACAAAGTTGAGTACGGGACAAGAAGGATAACATAAGTTAAATGGAATACGTCGTCACTATATTATAACTTATACGTGTGTGACTGTGACGCCTGTACATACCTAAGACGTTGTGTTGAACTCGTCACCTCGGTGAAGCAAAATCACTGGGTACTGAGCATCAGTGGGCTTCGGACGTCTTCGCAATTCGCCTTCTACGGCATCTTCGTAGTCATCGGCAGCAAAAAGTCTACGGCAGCACATACCACACGACTGCTACATCTAATAACCGAGTGCTTTGAACCACATTCGTTTTCGCGCACTCTCCTGTTGAATCTTGTGGTAGAAACGCCTGCCGCCGATGGTGAACGAACATGATTTTTGCATCCCCGAACACCAAAACCACACCACTCATATGTAGGACTCTCGAATAGTTGACACAACAACCACGAACATGTCATTCACTTCTCTTCGCGCGACCAACACGACCGCCCACGACGTAAACAATAAACGCGATAACACAGAAGACCTTGCAGATGGCGCGGCGGATCGTAGCTCGTAGCGGCGAAGTAGCTGAATGCTTTATTAACGTAAAAGCTATGGAAGTGAGCGTCATTTTTAAAATAGTGTTTAGCTGTAAGATAATGTGCGCCAGCTTCGTTCTCTACAAAATTAGCTCTCACGTGGTAAGGGTTGACCAATCCTGGGAGCCCTGGACCTGAAACCCAAGTTGCTCTTTTTCGCCGTTCGCTGGCAGCACCGTCCATGTTCCGGCAATCTTCAAAATATTTATACGTAAAAAATATGCCGAATTGAGAAGTAATGCTTTCTGTGTTTTACCAAACAACGATGTTGTGCACGACAGTGGTAAAAAATATGGGGGTTATTTTTCACTTTTCGGTCCCTTTAATGGCTTTTTTCCACTTCATTACAATTCACTAGCTTGCACTGTGGCATTGAGGAGTGCTAAGTCACCCTCCCAGGTGCATACCGCTCGCTGAGCGACCCCTGGTTTGCCAATTCCGAACGATGCGCAGCTACCCAGAGCTGACGAGCCGCAAACACGGCGAAACACGTGTCCTCTGGTGCTGTCGCATCGTTCAATGAGTATATATATAGGAGGAATCGCGTGTTACGTGACCTTCTGACGCCATCCGCTCAACCGTTGCCTGCCTGCGAACTGCTGATGAGGCCTAAGAAGGCCGAAACAGCTGTCCAGTACTGGCATGGCGACGTTTGACTTACAAACATATGCTATACATGCAGCCAAAGAGCTCGGGCTATTTTTTTTTTCTCCTAGTATACTACACTGGCTTTGCCCTGGGTTTTCAGTGGTGACTTAGCTCACCCTGACAGGAGGAATCACGTGTTACGTGACCTTCTGACGCCATCCGCTCAAACGTTGCCTGCCTGCGTACTGCTGATGAGGCCCAAGAAGGCCGAAACAGCTGTCCAGTACTGGCATGGCGACGTTTGACTTACAAACATATGCTATACGTGCAGCCAAAGAGCTCCGGCTATTTTTTTTTTCTCCTAGTGTACTTCACTGGGCTTTGCACTGGGCTTTCAGTGGTGACTTAGTTCACCCTGACAGAAGGAATCACGTGTTACGCGACCTTCTGACGCCATCCGCTCAAACGTTGCCTGCCTGCGTACTGCTGATGACGCCCGAGAAGGCCGAAACACTGGACGTACTGGCATGGCGACGTTTGACTTAGAAACATATGCTATACGTGCAGCCAAAGAGCTCTGGCTATTTTTTTTCTCTTATATATATATATATATACCAGTGAGGGACGATAGAGTGGCCCTGTGCGCTTGCTATCTTGTAGACTTGTAGAATTTTAGTGACCACAGGGCTGAGGGAGCCGCGAAGTCCCATAGTTGCCATACACTGCAGCGCAGGTCTGGAATCCGTAAAAACGACCCAGCTCGTCAGCTGTACACCAGTCAGCTGTACACCAGTAACTGAAAGAGGGAAGGGAGGGAAGGGTTCCTTCTCGTAAACGGAGTACCACGGACTTCTCAGTCGAGATGTCCATGCCAGCCTTTGCGAGGTAGTGCTCAGCAGCGTTTAAAACGTGTTGAAGGCGCCGCTGGACGGCCGGACGGGGTGTGCCGCTGGTCCAAACGCAGATGTCATCCGCGTAGACCGAAATATACAGTTTCTTTCCAATGCAGCCCCGAAGACCCGCCATGGCCGCGTTAAACAGAATTGGACTCAACACGCTCCCATGCCGGACTCCATGAGCCATCGAGACATGCTCCTCATGCCCCTGACAGGTGCGAACAACTAGTTTCCTGCATTGGGGGAAGTCCATAATCCATGATCAATCTAGAGGGTAGGCCGGCTTGGGTGAGGGGGATGCCAAACGGATGCGTGGCTCACGGTGTCGTAAGCGCGTTCAACATCAAGAAATGCAGCCACCACTGTCTTCTTATCTTATTACGCGCCTTTGCTTCTTCCATCGACGTAATGAAGTCAAGAATAGAGTCCATGGAAGACGTTTGCTGGCGGAATCCTGTCATTTCCTGCGGGATGAAGGAGTGCCTCTCGAGCCACCAATCGATTCTGTGGAGGATCATGCGTTCTAGCAACTTGCCAAGGCAGCTAGTCAAGCTCACTGGCCTGAAAGAAGAGAGCTGAGAGAGCGATTTTCCCGGCTTCAGAAGTGGAACAACTCGCGCGTGCTTCCAACTGTCAGGTGAGAGACGCTGCAAAACTCGATATAGATTCAGATTATCGAAGATAGATTAGATTCAGATTTTTAAGATAATGCTTACTTGCTTACTTACTTGACCTGTGACGCCGTCGGGAGTTTGCGTTTTTCTCCTACCAACACTGCGAGAGTCCCCGCTCCTCACCAAACGTTTGAAATGTGACAGCAACTGTGGTGAGGAGGCGAATGTCGACCTTGGGAGAGCAATGTTGCCAGACGGATTGCATATTGCGCACCCTAGAATGTCTTCTCACAACTAGAAATTCATTCTAATTTTATGGTACATCCCGTTTGACATAAAGAGACTATATTTTTGGAGAATATAGTGTGGGACGGCTGGATTGCAATGACATAAATTCGGTAAGATTATGAAGACAGGAGGTTGTGTTCGTAGATGCACTTTATGAGTGCAAAGATCCTAAGGATACACCGAACGGTAACTAGTTGAATTGGTCGGCATCAAGATTGATGAGCGTTTGATTTGGGATATATCGTCTTACCAAGAGCTGATCTGAGCGTCGTGTTGTGTTTGAGGAAAATTTAATATAACGTGGCAATACATACAAGTATGAATAGGACAATTTGTACATTTGTCAATTTGTGTATTTGGCGTCGTGCTAGGCGTTTGATTGCCTGTTGCAGCTGGGGGCCCCATTATGGTAGTCCGATCGAAGGTGTGGTTACAGAGATTGTGGGACGAGGACCAGAGGAATCAGTAACTAGTTTCACTGGTTCACTAGCAAAGTTTTCGCTGAGACTTCTCTTTTGGACGACACAGATAGCTCTACAAGTGGGTTCGCCGGAGCCGGGAGCCGTTCAGGACTTTTGGCACTGGAATGGGAACCTTGAGTGAGTCGCTAAAGTGCCTCCACTATGTGTGTCACAGTTTATTAATGCGTTGTGGGAAAGCACATGCGGCACGCCACTGAGCCGATTCATATTGCTCTCACTGTGCCTTTCCTCGTGCTGCTGCTCAGAGGATGAGATACTTCAAGATCGAAGCAAGGCGGGTTAAGAGGCTGTTCTTGTACTGGCGTCCAAGGATGCTTTCACACACACACAGTCTTTCACAGGCGTCTTGAAGTCATGGGAAACGCGGGTGGAGATAGCCGAAGCCTGCGAAATACGGATATAAGGCTTACTGATACTGATATGTTTATTGTGTCTCAATTGAGAGTACAAAAAATGCAAGACTGCGAGGCCAGGCCTGTATGGTGGTCTTAACAACAAATCACATCACACAATGTACTTGTGGGGATATACTATAAAAACAGCATAAATAGGAACATACAGCACGCAAAAAAACAACTCATGGTCATACAATTTATCCACAATCGTTCATCACAGCCTTACTGAAAAGTCTATAAGAGGGCAAAGCTCTTACTTCAAAAGGAATAGAGTTCCACTGCTTGGCACCACTGTATCTCATACTATGTAGTCTATAGTTTGTCCGCAATTTTGGAAGACGTAGTTGCAAATTGTCTGAACGATCAGACTAAGCCATTGAGATTCTTACAACTTCAATAGTTTCGACATCAGTATACCCGTGCGCCAACTTGTACATGAGCAATAAAATGCGAAATCTCACTAAATCAAAAATTGGTTTGATGCGAAACAGTGTAAAAGCAAATGTAACCGATTCTCTAACAGGGATGCCCAATATAACTCTAAGGGCTTTCTTTTGTAGAAGGTAAATAGGGTTTAAAACTGTATCATACGTTCGACCGTATACTTCAACAGCGTACGTCAAATGTGAGTGGATCAAAGCGTTAAAGACCAATAACAAGACGTTGAGGGGAAGGCTATGTCTGAGCTTGGCGAGAGCAAACATGCCGTTGGACATCTTCGTCCTAACCTCCAGCACATGAAGGTTCCGTTTAAGGTATTTATCGAATACTATATACGCCGAGGAATTTACCGGAGCTAACTTCTTGCAGTACCGTGTTACTGAATATCAAGTCGGTCATTTGGTCTGAAAGTTTCTTTTGTTTGGGATGGAAAACCATATAACAAGATTTATTGATATTATGAAGCTTGTTTAATTGCAGCCATTTAGAAAGTGTCCGAAGCTCGTCATTGGGTTTACTAAACAACTCCTGCTGCCTAACAGCAGTTACAAACATGTGGATATCGTCCGCATATAATATGCTTTTCCCTTTCAACGAGTTAGTCAAATCATTAATAAAAACTAGAAAAAGAAAAGGGCCCAATACAGAGCCCTGTGGTACGCCGTGGGAGTTTCTGATAATGTGAGAACTTGACCCGTTCACCACAGTATACTGAAGTTGATTAGATAAATAACTTGAAGGCAGTTCTAAAGGTTTGCCTCTTACTACATACCCCGCTCAATCTTCTTTAGTAAAATTATATGGTTGACAACGTCAAATGCTTTTCTATAATCAACAACTGTACCAAGCGTAAGAAGGTTTCACTCTATGTTACTTCTAATTTCTTCCATTACATCTGTTAATGCAAGTGAAGTTGATTTCCCCTATGTATATCCATAATGTGACGTAGAAAACAACTTTTCCGAATCGAAGAAATTTTGAAGTCCCTTCAACAATAATTTTTCACCCACCTTACTGATTACTGGTAAGATTGCGGTTGGTCAAAAATTGTGTTTATGAAACTTATCGCTTACGGCAGAGGAATATATATACGACACTACTTGCGCCTCGCAGATCATCATTGGCGCTGTCCACTAGTAGCAAAAGTTTGTCGCAGTAAGAATACGAGATGGATACAAATATATCATGGAAGTGAAACCCAAAGTTCCTCAATTCATAGAAAAATCAACAATGTTCAACCGTGCCAACATCAGTTCGCAAACAGCTGACAACGGACATGACACATAGCAGACATGCTTACTGATAGGTCCACTAGGCGGGAATACTCATCGTCTGCTTTTGCCATCCCAACGGGCGCAGTGTCGTATGGATACCACCTGTCACGTCGCACATCAACATCATCAACGTCGGCAGAGGCCAGAGTTGTACGTAACGCGTTACAAGTAACGCGTTACTTGGTAACGAGTTACTTTTTCTGGTAACGAAGTAACGACTTAGATACTTTTAAAAAAACGTAACGAGTAACGTACTTTCGTTACAAAAATTGGTAACTCAGGTAACTCAAGTTACTCGTTACTTTTAAAATTTTCGCCTGATATGAAGTCCTCACTTGAATAACCCTTCTGAAGATTTCTTTCTTTCATTCATGAACACGCACATTCAGCCAACGTAAATAGAGAGGGGATTCCGGAACATACATTGCTTTCTTCATGTTAAGAATGGGAGGCTTTTCAGTTTTTTGCACAATACCACAGAGGTCAGGACATGACCTGAATGAGGTGCTGGCAGGGATTATCTTCTCTTGCGTCACTGAGCACGGTGCTGTTGCGCTTTCGACTCTGTCGGAAAAGAAGGCACACGAGAGATCTGTTCCGAAGACGACTTTATTGTCCGATTAGGAGGTGCGATAGGAGGTGCCTTCTTGAAAATGGACCCAGGGTTTTTCCGTGCGCTGTTCCCGTTTCATTTTAACCTCGTCGAATAGAACAACTCTTCAGGGGGCTTAATCATTTCCATCGTTCGCGAGCCAACGAGGGGCGGAGCTCTCGTTAACACGAACATGTGACACGTTTCACGTGACGCGTGACGCGCTTTTTTCGTTAACGGGACAAAGGCGTAATCTCTTGCTCGCGCAACGACCGACGGTGTCGTCTGCCTAACGAATATGTTCACGTGCTCACAGGCTTCATTGCCTACATGGCTCATGATCTAACGAGGCGCGAGGCACTCGGGAGCTCGAGCACGTGGTGTATGACGCGCTCTTTTCGTTAAAGTGACAGGGGCGTAATCTCTCGGTCCAGTTACGATCAAATTAGATCGTTTGCCTAACGAGTGGGTCTACCCACTCGTTAGAATGTGAAACATCTTCATTTGGAGATTTACAGAAACAGAATTTCTGTAGAAACGAACATGTATTGCTCCACGACTGTGTACAAAATGACATGCTCCCCCTTTCATCGTATTTACACCAGTGGTTACATGAGGGCTGTCAGATATTCTCGAGAAGATGCAGATGAAGACGAGAAAGAAGATGAAGAAGTGACAACGACAAGCCATAGACAAACCATAGACAAACCATGCGAGCAATCCAAACAAAATTAAAGAACCTCATTGGTCGACAAGATTACAGCCTCGTTGGCAGCTGTAGTTGGTTCAGGGCGGTGACATCACAACACGTAACGGCTCGTTACGAGCACGATAGCCTCAACGAAGAAGCTAAACGAGGAGCTGAGATTGTGCCACAGCAGGGCGTCGATAGGTTTCTTCGTTTCGTTATTCGTAACGACACGCTGACGTTGAAGCTGCCCAAAAAAGATGGCGGAGTGATTCTTCGCTTGGGCGATCACACAAGCAGCTAACTGTGCCCCATGGACGTGGTCAGGATGCCTTTCAACTGGACGAGACAGATTCTGTAAAGTTCTTCCGTCCGCCAAGAAAAGCTCTCCGCACCGTTTGTGAGGACTTGTGACCGTGTACTTCACTCCGCCTTGATAGCTACGGGTGTTGTGATGAACAACAAAGGCGAAATGGATGCATATAGTATATATAATGTTCGAATTGTTCTCTTTAATAGTACATTGCGGACGTAGTGTTGATGTAGCAATGAAAGGAAGAGCAAATGATTCTGTGGATTTTCTGAGGTGATTGCCTTGAATAGTTTTAAACATTCTCTTGCTTCGCGCTGCTAACATGGAATTAAAACAGTTCACTGGCATTCTGTTCAGGCTCATTAGAAAACTGTTGCACTGCGAATTTATCTTATTTTAGGTGTCAGGATGCCTTTCAACTGGACCAGATAGATTTTGTAAAGTTGTTCCGTCCGGGAAGAAATGCTGTTCGCACTGTTTATGAAGCCTGACTGTAAGGCTGCGCATTGTACTTCCATGCTTGAAGAAAAAGTTACATAAAGTTAATGAAACAAGTGTACACGTTGAGGAGAACGGGCAGCCTCCTCCTCTTTCTTCTTTTGATACTTCTGATACCACTACGTCTTTCCTTTCTGGTCTCGGACTCCCACGTGAACTAGAACTCCGCACACACTAGTTCCCGTATCATACTTAAGACCATTCTAACCCGACACTATCGTCAGGGTAGGAAAATGATTTACAATTTTTTGCGTATCGCTCGATGATTATCCTTACAGTGACGTACATGTTTGTTAATTATTTTCACACGACTAGCGAGCCATATATTGAGACGGGAAGAAAAAGAAGATGACGAACGAGCCTGGGAACGAACATTGGAACGCAATGAGCATGCATGAGAGCACGAGAATGCGAGCTATCGGAACAAATGAAACAGTCCTATTGGTCAGAGAAGATGCAGCCTCGCTACCAGCCTGCTCTTCGCTCAAGGCGGTGACATCACAACACGTGAGCGCTCGCAACGTGCAAAATAACCACAAAGAAGAAGCTTCACGAGGAGCACAGATTGCGACCACGCAAAGCATCGATAAAGTTGCTCGTTTCGTTAGCCTGAACGACTCGTTCAGCTGTCTCGTGCCGTTAAGTTGAACGTGTGAAACGATTAAGCCCCCAGATCCGAAACGTTCTCGTCAGCAACATGACCTGCCTTGCAACAGCGTCACCGTGGCCTTCGTTGGACCAAATTTTCACGTTCCACGAGGCAAAAAGCAACGGCAATATAGTGTTTTTGTGCTTGCTTTGTAGACCGAAGACGAAATGTATAAGCACATCCAAGTCATCTTACTCCAACTTGAAAAAGCACGTAATGGTAAGCTTCATTTGATATTTTTGTTCAGCATGCATGCAGAGCGTTGACTGTATACTGCGTTGATTAGTTCTTAATGATAAAACATCGTTTTAACGTAAGTAGGCTAGAGTAATCGAGGCGAATCCGTAAAAAGGTATATCTCGTATAGTTGACGGAAGTTTTCGCAATTTCCTGTGTTTTCACTTGCTCACTTACGAGCTATTTACGATTTCCGAGCTATCAAAAACGCCATCGCTCTAGACCTCGTCTAAGACATGAAGGCTATACATTTCAAAGTCAACGAGCCGAAGACGAAATTGAAGTTCAATCATGTTAAGTTTGGTAGAAGTATTACAAACGACCATACGTGTATATGCACTTGATCCAATCTTATATACACTGGTGGTGCCGCTGGCTATATCAGAGCTGTATGTCCGCCTTCGAGGTGTCATGTTGCTCGGTGCACGGTAGGAATGCGATTAATTTTCACCACCTGGGGTTGTATTAATTGCACGTGTAGCCCGGTAGCTCAGTGGTAAGGTGTTGCATATTCCCGGCATTCGTGAATAGTTTTCGCCTTACTGTAACGGGACGCGGCTATAAATAAACCCGCTAAGAAGCATTTGTGCTCTCTCCACACAACAATACGGGAGCTCGGTTACTCACGAAGTTTCATATTTTACAGAGCATGCACGCATCGAAGATGAGTGTATTTGACGCAGCAGTAAATAAAAAGAGAAATGCAAGTGCCGAACCTAAGGACGAATCTCCACTCAAACAGCTGCGCATCGACGAACCTGGTATGGGCCAGCGGAAGATATGTCAAGACAAGATGAACGACCTTGTTGTGGACTTTGTAGTGAATGGAGCGCATACGTTCTCTGTAGTCCAGGAACCATCTTCTGTAAAAATGTTACAATATCTCGCGCCTACGCAGAAGGTTTTGACGAGAAGAATGCTCGTTAAAAAAATTGACGAGAAGTTTCTGGAGATGAAGTGTCGTCTACAAGACACCTTCCAGCACCTGAACTACGTAACTGTTACTGCAGATTGCTGGTCCTCCCACCACAGGTATAGACTCGCCTACAGCATATTGTTTCGTAGTGCACTTGTGTTTCGTTTGGATGATTTTCTAATACGTACTCTATCTATTCTAGGCACTTTCTTGGAGTTACCGCTCTTTGGCTTGAATCAGACAGTCTGGACAGAAAGATTGCGACCTTGGCATGCCGTCGAATGGTCGGCAGCGTCACTTATGACAAACTCGCACTAGAGATGAGCAACATTTTTTAGGAGTATGGCATCCAAGGCAAGGTGACTAAGGTCATCACTGACAACGGGTCCAACTTTATCAAAGCATTCCAGTAAGTTTCTTATCCCATACGCTCGTTCATTGACATCACCACTATGGACACCCATTTCGTTTTTTTTTTTTTTTTTCAGATGTTATGGAGGCAATGCTGAAGAAGCTGCAGATGAGCCCGACACATACCACAGAGACCTGTCCTCGCTTTTACACGGGGAAGACTCCATGGTGTGCCTACCACCGCACCACCGTTGTGCCGCGCACACTTTAAACCTTATCGCAACCACAGATGCTGCACGAGCTAATATGGATCCCGAGTACTCCAAAGCGTCAACAAGTGTCTTCAAGAAATGTTCGGCAATTTGGAATAAGCAAGGACAGTCTGTACGTGCAGCCGATATTGTTAAAAGCTACTGTGGTATCTACTTAACACGACCTGTGGCGACGCGGTGGAACTCTTATCACGAAGCGCTCGAGTGTATTCTTCGATTAGTCAACGAGGGTAAAGACATCAATGGACTGTGCCGAGCCTTGAACGTCCCAGTGTTCCAACGAGGCGATGACTTCAAATTTATTGAAGAATACTGCACAGTAAGTACTCTCTCACAAGTATTTTATTCGTTGCATAGCAATTTCTCACGCCCCGAAATAAGCCGTGTACGTATCCCATTAGGTGATGAGCCCACTGTGTGCTGCACTGGATATTCTCCAGGGGGACAAGTACATATTCCTCGGATATCTCCTTCCGACCATAACAGTATTGATAAGAAGACTAGAATACGAGGGCATGAAGGGGCTCAAATTCTGCAGGCCTTTGGTGACTGCGGTCCTTGATGGGATTCAGAAAAGGTACCTAAGTATATAATGCTGCAATGCAGCCCATTTTGGAAATGATGAACTGTCAAGAAAGGCAGTGCCGCGTTAAACGGATTGTGACGGCTCCCTGCAGGGTATACGCAACACTTCTGATATTAATGTATTAACCGCCGACCGTATATTCTCGCAGGTTTGGCCATCTGATGGAGGACAAAGAGCTCCTCCTCGCTGCAGCCGTCCTTCCCCGTTTTAAACTCTCGTGGTTGAAGGACGTGACTCAGCACGCGGCTGTCATGGATATGCTAAGAAGGGAGATCGCAAATAATTCTGCAGCGAAACCCCGCCACACCCCCGTCGTAGTCACGAGACCTCGTGCTGACGATTTTTTTGCGTTCGGCGACGCAGTAAGTGCCTCAGAATCCACAGCATGTACGGAAGACGACGAGCTCACGGAGTACCTGCGGATTCCTGAGGATTACGACATTTCGAAGATGAAAACTGATTTTCCTCGTGTACAGGGGCTCTTCCTGCGAGTAAATACCGCGGTGCCCTCAAGCGCATCAGTTGAACGGCTGTTCAGCACAGCGGCAGATGTGTTCACAAGAAAGCGCACAAAGCTCACGGATGTCAACTTTGAAAAACAATTGCTACTAAAATGCAACGCAACCTGATACAATGCAGAAAATAAAATGTGCGTGTTTTTATGTAGTCTGATTTCGAGCCGTCACTGTAACGGAAAAGTAACGTGAACGTAACTCGCTACTTCCAAGTAACGGGAACGAGTTCCTTTTAGTTCCTCAGTAACGGGTAACGTATTTAGTTACTTTTTTTGTCATGTAACGAGTAACGATAATCAGTTACATTTTTTCGGTAACGTGTACAAGTCTGGGCAGAGCTATATGCCATTCTATTGTTTCACAGGCGAGTGCCTCTAGCCAGTGACACTGCGCACCTTCCAGCTCACAACAGTTGCCGTTTATGGGCCGATATCACGTCGCAGGAAGAAACATTAGTGGGTTTTAGTGCATCGTACGCTACAGCCTTTGCGTACGTAAGGGATAGCGTTGTTTGTTCCGCGCACGCGCAACCCCGGGACGGAGCCTATGCATCAGCGATCCAAAATAGCAAGGCACACGGGAGGACATGGTGAAACAGAGGTCCGGATCCACTTCTCGCATCAGAGTGTCTGATGGAACCTCACGAGACCATTGCGCATGTGCGAGAGGCCTGACCACATCATTGAGGAAGGTTCGCCTGCCGCCTTTGGAGAGGATAATCCGCACGCTTGATCGGGAACGGTACGCAGATGCTGCAGCCCCTTCAGCCTCTTGATTGCCGCGGACGCCGCAGTGTGCAGGAATCCAGTGGAAGTAGACAGAGTGCCCGCTCATCTCAAGACAGCCTAATTCCTGCAGTATTTCCACAACCACTGGCGACAGCGACCCACGAATAGCCATGTTTGCTATACACTGAAGAGCTGCCTTGGAGTCGCAGTATATCACCCAGCTGCTGATAGAAGCGGATGGAATGGGCTTGAGGGAGAACAAAATGGCATGCAACTCTGCAAACGTGGAGGATGTGCGGTGCGGTCCCGAATCTTTTATGATTTCTCCGCCTTTATCACCCTCTGGTTGTGTCTCATTTAGAATTTTCCTGCACTGCATGGAACTCCATAGGCCTGACAAGACGACAAATGATTGAAAAGTACAGCAGCATTTCATTAGGTTGTTTTATGATAGGTATATTGGCATTACCACATATTACGGCCATAACCTACTTCAAAAACTTGGACAGTCAGCGTTGCCATCACGTCGTACTATTCATGATTTTGTGTTCTTTTACAATCTACCGTGTCAAACTTACCGTGTCAAGCTGCAATCTGCAGCTTTTTGCTCTGAGCTTCCCACGTCATGACTGATGTGGATAAACGACTCACTCACTCACTCACTCACTCACTCATTCATTCATTCATTCACTCATTCACTCATTCACTCACTCACTCATTCACTCATTCATTCATTCATTCATTCATTCATTCGTCTGTAGTGCACGCTCATATTCACTGTCCTCGTTTGCTCTCATCCCTGTCTTTCAATGTCCCCTCAAACGTACGAGTATTACGGTATTCTTCTGCTTTTTACATTTCCAAGTGTCGCGACTGCAGTTCATTGACACGACTTATGATTCATTTGAATCACGTTGATCGTCAGCATCATATCGATATCTTTGCTAGCCACAGTTCATTTTTTCGTGCTCTCAAATATATTGTTTAATCATTGGTACAATCGTGGATGTCACTAATATATTGTTTTTCCTTCTGTATCTATTTCGGTGTGCACCATAAGGAAGGCCATTTAGGTTGTTCATGGGCACCTCAAAAATAAAATGTTGAATTTAATTGAATTGAAATGAATTCGTTGTTTTGTATGACATTTCTAAAACGAGGATTTATGCAGTTTCTCTACACGAAATGAAGTTGAGTTCTTCAGAGCAGTCAAGATTATTTATTCAACATTTTAATATGTTTACCGTTTTCCCATGTTCACCCATTGGGACCCTGTTGTACGTAGTACTCCAGGCTGACATCGCTGCCTGGTGACACTGATAACAATTTTTGAAAGCTTAAGATGTGTAATAAATTTCGAGCCCGGAGGTTGTGAGCTCTTTCGCACGCAACATCGTGACACATAGTATCAGGGCAGATTCACTTTCACGACAATGAACATCACATAAACAGTGAGTAATTTCACGGCTTTCTATGCGGTCATCCTTTCACACTCACCTTTCTTGTGCCACTTCTACAATGCTTAGAGGTGGTGTCCGCGAAGAATCCGGTATTCTAAACTTAATGTGATATCTAGTTGGAGATGCCTTCCAAGAAGAAAACCCCCCAAAAAGTGTTCGTGTTTTTTTTTTATAAAACATCAAAAACATCGAATCCGAAACCAACTGCCAGCTTCCAGGTTGAAACGGCCCTTCGGTGCTTCGCCTTTTCCGGTGATGTAATTGGCATTCCCAGCGAGATTTTTAATCGCTCAGCTAACGGCGTTGCCAGGGTGGTTACAATCCGATACCACCGAAAGCATGAGCGCAGGTGTGTCAGGCGACTATTCGACAGCAGAATGAGTGTTGGAAGACCGCATTTTGTGACGGACAGCCTGCCTTCCTAACTCACTCTAGTAACGTCGGTCCGCACACTATTGCCTGAATTCAGCCGGGAGCGCACAGCCGGCTGCATAATCCGATGGAATTCATTTTCTTACGTTTCCGACTGTTTCAAAACGAAATATTCCGGTTACATGTATTTCAGGCACCCACTGTTCCGATCTCACCTTCTGTTCAACTGCGTTTTTTGTCCGGACACCACATTTAACTTACATGGGGATTCGTGGGTCGCTCACAGCATACAGTCGTAACAGACATCCTACACCTAGTTTAGCGACCGAGCGACGAAGGACACCGCATACCCCTGCAGTGGGTCACTGGTCACAGTGGTTTAAGCGGGAATGAAGAGATTGGCAGACTGGAAGCGGCTACCCACCAATCCCGGGCGGTCTTGCCAATTGTGCCGTCTGTCAGAGATAGGAGGGGTCACTTTTTTCTAGGATGATTCAACCACTGGCTCTGCAGCAATGGTGTTAGGCACATCACAGACAAGCCTCTCATGTATTCGGTGGATCTGAAATTTTAATTTTCGGCGCCTGCCTGCTGCGCATATTTCCCCTCAATGTTGCCTTCACTTCACAATTCGAGTACAGGAGCGGATACCGTGATACAAGCTTCTGCTCCAACTGCGGCGTCGTGGTGAACATTGAGCACGTCCTCATAGAATGCGAAGTCTACGAAACCAAAGAAGAACGGATACTCAGCTGAATAGTTCCAGCAAAAACCCATTTCACCTGGCTGCAACTATGTGCCACCGTCAGAACCCTGTGTAACACCGTTGAGGTCTCCACATATTCGTGCAACTGCTGACGATCACCAGTTTGCTCCTGTCGCTCTTGTGTTATACTCTTTTCTCCATTAACCCTCTGTGTTCATGTTGGTGTTTTCCCTCTTCATTTAACCCTCTTGATGTCGTTCTGTATGACATAGCCACCCGAGTATACCTCAACTATTCGGTGAACCACTCATACTTAATTCATTGCACTTCATCCTCACATCCCCCTTTTTTCTTTATCACATCATATCACTTCATCCTCATATCACTCATCTAATGTCCCACATGTAATGGGGTAGGGTACTGCACCCTAGCGGCGAAACACGCCATATTATCGTCACCATCTATTAACAGATGGCAACAACATGCACAACAAATTTGTTGTTGTTGTCCTATAGAGTCAACTAAGTAATCTGCTGATGCAGTGGCCAGTCTCTGTCTAAATTTAGCTCAGTTCATAACCCTCTTAGTTTCCTCCAAGCAGGTATCCGGACGGGAGTGAGTGAATATTAATGGAATGTGGTCTGAACTGAAAACTACCGCACTGACTGTACCGCAATTGTTGCGGTGAATCACCTCATCCCATAATCATTAATGTTGTTGTTGTTGTTGTTGAAAAATGGCAGGTTTCGTGGCCATGTTTGCCGTTTCTCAAGAAACGCGCTTTTTCGTTGTCCATAAATGCGCGAGAGAAATCAAACAGCTTTCCGGGATGTATGGGCAAATCATTTGAGGAGAGCAATGAGAGGCCGCTCAGCATTGACACATAAAAATGAACGTGTAAACTCCGTTTCTTTTCTATTGATCATAAATCACAAAAGACGCGACATACGAATCCCGTTCCCTTTGTGTTAACGTCAATGTAACGGCATGTTTCATTTCGCGACGATAAATATTTTGCATTTTAGTGCCCCGTTAAACATCACACTACAACAATAACAAATGCGTCGATTGACAACACGCTAACCAAACATCTAAACAAAATCCCTTCAATGTCAACAAAGCATCGTACGACCATTTTCATTTCCTTCTTTTCTCTTTCTTTTGTCTTCTCTTTCAACTCAAGATGCAACAATTGAAAAGATCGCGCGCTGCAGTCTTCATGAAAGGGTATAATGGGCTCTTTAAACGGTCGATGCCGACGGCATCGAAGCGAGCGACGAAAATGTCAGAGTGTGTGACTTGAGGCGAATGCGAAGGCTCTTAGCGGCTGTGTAAATCGTTCATCAGTACTTCCTTGATCCAAAGGGTGCTGAATCTAGTCACGTCCGTCTTCTAAGCCGTCTTTTCAATGCCAAGGGAAGCGAACAGGCGGGCATTTCTTAGCGGCACATTGCTGTTCAAGTAACGTTGTGGAAATAAACACGACGTGTTGTTTTTTCTTGCCAAATGAGATAAAGCCGCAAGAAACGTGGGGACACAAGCAGGGTGTAAGGTGTGACGTCGTTTATGGATATAGGCTCTTAGTCGGCTGAAGACAGGGAGTGGGATGCACACTGACTGCGCGACTACAGTTAAGCCATTTAGCGTGTTCGTAGCTGAGAGAAATAGGTGCGCTATCTGTTTCGCTGGGGATCAACAGGACCACGGCTTCGGCACAGTGGAGAATGGTTGCGTAAAGAATGTTTTAGCCGTAGCAGTGAGACCAAGTTAAGGCTGAGCTAATTATAATGGGCAAGCGAGCTGGTGTACGACGTATATGTGTGCTGGTGTACGATGTATATGTATCCGTCGTATTCAGATATACGAGGGGCGTTCAAGTCAAACCTGGACTTTTCATTTTTCGCAAACGTAAAATGAACTTACAGGCGAGAAATTAGTTTTATTTTTCAATGTAATCTCCAGCTGCACTAATGCACTTGTCCCAGCGTTTCACGAGTGCTTGGATGCCAGCAGCGTAGAAATCCTTACCGACGCGTAGCAGCCATGATCGGACCACATTCTTGACCTCGTCGTCGCTGCTGAAGTGGCGGCCCCCAAGGAACGCCTTCAGTGTCCCGAAGAGATGGAAATCGCTGGGGGCGAGGTCTGGACTGTAAGGGGGATGTAGCAGCAACTCCCAGCCAAGTTCCTGTAAGGCGCGTGTCGTGAGATGCGTGGTATGCGTGCGAGCATTGTCCTCTAGGCGGAGGACTCCTTTGGTGATGAGGCCGGGCTTTCCGAAACTGGATGTGCTCAAATGATAGTGTTCAACGTTCCCACACAAAGGTCCGTCTTTCGAGCCAGTTCGAGACATGTTAGCCGTCGGTCCTTGAGGATCAGGCGCTCCACAAGTTGGATGTTCTCAGGAACTCTGACACTGGGCGCTGAGCCGCCCCGGCCGGAATCGTTCTGCACTGATGTACGGCCGTCTCGGAACCGTTTACACCACTCGAACGCTTTGCTGCGGCTAAGTGTATCTGGCCATACTGAGCCTGAAGTCTTTCTGAATTTCAGATGACTTTACGCCTTCATTCACGAGAAACTTCATGACAATTCGCTGTTCGATGTGCGCGCTCACCTCGTTGTCGGCCATCTTGTCTAGCACGTGTCTTCTGTTTTGCACAAACTTTGGACCACTACGTGGCGAACGCGGAGGCCTGTCGCGTGTGAAAACGATGAAAAAGAAGTAGCGGGAGCCATTTGTACACTCAGGAGACAGAAAGTCCCGGTTTGTCTTGAACGCCCCTCTTACATAACAATAACATGTTGAAAGATGTAACCTTTCCTTGAGTTCGAGAAACACACAAGACGAAGAGGACAACACAAGACTCAAGAGGCTTATTTTATCCTCCTCGTCTCGTGTGTTCTTCGCTCTCAAGGAAATGTAACATCTTTCCAAGTTAAGGACACCATTGAACACAACATACGAAACGCCGATAAGAAATCAACAACGATGCGTCATGCGTACCAGCGAAGGAGACATACAGAAGTTCAGAGTGGTTTCTGGCATTCCTCAAGGGGGTGCGCTCAAGCCCCACACTTTTCAAAGCCTTGTTGGCTGCCCTCCCATCTCTTTTACCGCGAGGAGTGCACATTAGCATCTATGCGGATGATATATGTCTATGGTCATCCGGTAAGCAGTGGCCAGCGCTGTGCGCGCGTCTGCAGAATGCTCTCGACATAGTTGCTGACTTTCTGACTCAGAGGGGAATGGACATCTTGCACGAAAAGACGGTGTGGTTACCTTTCACAAGAAAACGTCTTGAGGACTTTCATCTTCAAGTCAACGGGCAACGCCTGCGAAGAGTCACTCATCATCGCCTTTTAGGGATCGTCGTTGACAGATCCCTGCGCTGGTCTGCAGAAGTACGACACATCAAGGAGAAGACTGACTCTACGGTTAATGTGATGCGATACCATCTTGGGAAACGTGTTTCGACGCACCTCGATGGGCACTACGCTCCGAGAAAGACAACCCAAGGTAAATATAAATGGTAGCGGAGCTTCCATTGGCCACCACGTCTTCAAGGGTGGCCATGATAAAGACCAGTCTTGGGTAAGTTACTTCTAAAAAGTAACTGAGTTACAGTTACAGTTTATCTGCCAAAAAGAGTAACTAAGTTACACTTATAGTTACTTTCTTGGCCAAGTAACTAGTTACAGTTACAGTTAATGAGAGAAAGTAACTTAGTTACATTACAGTTACTTTTTATAAAAATGACCATGAGAGGGTGATACAATTGTTAAAAACATACATTTATTTAAATTTACTGAAGTGCAATTTGTGCAAGTTGTCTTGCACTTAACCAGAAGCAGTATAAGTTAATACGTGGTTATCCCACACGGAAAAATACGACATGTGCATGCGACCTGGCACATCGCGGTGAAAAAGAAGAGCACGGTGACACGGACGCGTTTCGTAGCGTGTAGAGAGAGAGACATACGCAAGAACAAGGAACTCGCCTCAGATGCTTTTTCAGGTTTGAAGTTGACGTCCTGTTTGCCGAGCACGTCTTATTCCATAGCTTGCACTTTACAGTTAAATTATTCTCGTCCTTCCATGATAAAAACTCTAAGGTTGCTTCATAGAGCGGCCACGGAAGCTTATGATAGCAGCAACCGGAGCAGGATTAGCTATTGCACTGGTCGGAGCGCAATGTGCTGACCGGAAAGTTTCTCTTTGTGCATAATCATTCCCTTGTACATATCCAAAGGAGGCGGGATCCCGTGCTAGGGCAGTGACACTATTCCTCACATATGACTCACTCCGACAGTTGAAGGTCACTAACTTCAACTAATTTCTGTTCGCAAAGCTGGAATTCCCCGCTTGGTCAAGAGCCCAAGGCACGGGGCACATACTGATTACGGATAAAAGGAAGGAAGACACTGTTAGGGGGAAGTAGGGGAAGGTAGAGTAAAGAAAAAAAGGAATGACATTTATTTGAGTAACT
The DNA here is from genome assembly GCF_037126465.1 of Ornithodoros turicata. Classification (NCBI taxonomy): domain Eukaryota; kingdom Metazoa; phylum Arthropoda; class Arachnida; order Ixodida; family Argasidae; genus Ornithodoros; species Ornithodoros turicata. The sequence goes on from NC_088205.1 coordinate 24,902,459, forward strand.
AGTTACATTTTGCAGTTACTTTCACAGAAATAGTAACTAGTTACAGTTAAAAGCTACTTCTCTGGAAATGTAACTAGTTACTGTAACTAGTTACCCCCAAAAGTAACTAGTTACAGTTACAAGTTAAAAGTAACTAGTTACAGTTACAAGTTAAAAGTAACTTAGTTACTACCCAAGACTGATAAAGACCATCAGCGCCATCCATCCGTTACGGGGCAAACTACAAATTCCGTCATAATGACGTCACCTGGTACGTGACCATTACGTATAGCATGGGCCGGGCGCTCGCGCTGCGCGTTCCTTCCATCGCGATGTCGAGCCGCGGAATATCACAATCGTTGTTGAAAGCAAATCCAAGAGCAAAAACTCATAAACAATTTGTAAACAGAGAAGAATCAACACTAGCGACATGCGTGCAACAAAGGACACAGGAGACCAGGTGGGGGCTTGCTTTCTTTTGTCACAGGTAAATGCGCCATGCCGTTGTAAACAGTATGAATACCCACATGAGACAATTGATGTGCTGAGGAATTGTCACTGGAACACAGTGACTTTTCAGTGACTTCTATCTTTCATCATAAATACCCACGACAGAATAATGTGCCAAATAACCAGTATGACAGTCCATGTACTGAATAAGTACGAAAGGATAATGTACAAATTCCAGCAAATACAGGTGGGGCCCAGGGGTCGGATTCACAAACGCGATCGTAAGTTACGCTAAGATGCGCTAAGACGTCGTAGCCTGGGACGCGCGTACGACGGCGTCGTAAGCGCGATTCACAAAGCTATCGTGGTGGAGAGGGTACACCCTTTGACGAGGAAGAGGAAGTTGCTCGCTTCCTGTCACATGCACCTCGGAGAGAAACAGCCAAAGGGTGCGAGACTATGTTTTCGCTATGGTAACGATGACGAAAATTTGTAATCGCACCAATAAGAGTCGTCCCGTTAGAAGAAGACGAAGTTGTTCGTCCCCAAATGTTTTGCTGCTGCACGTGCTCTCGATCTTTCGGTAGCCATAATGGATGACATGCAATCACAGGCGAAACGCGTTCGATGACACAGCAAATATATTCCCAGTATGTTCGTCTCGGGGAGGGGGTGGGTGAGGATGCTTTGTAAGCGGTGTGTGGCACCCAGTTTTGCAGCTTTTATGGCTTCTTTTGACTTTCTTGCAGACAAATTGGAGGGGTGTTGGGGGTGTCTTAGCGGGGGTGTAGGGGATGCTTGAAAAATCCCTGCGACCCGATTTTACGGAGGACAGAGTTCAAGCATTTGTTGAAGGTTACCAAGCAAAAAAGTGCCTCAATGTCACTTCGAGGATTGTCTCGAATGTTCTGTTGCAAAGTGCAATGCGTTGGCGCGTATTGCGGAGTCCCTGTTTGCCGTCTCCAAATCCACCGCTGCCAAATACGCCGCCATCTTTCTTCGTAAGACTGCTCGGGAGCTCTCGCAGGATTCCGCCGTAAGCTGCGAAGATTTTGCGACGCGCGCCCTTCGTGAATCTACATTTCATCGTAAGTTTCCCGTACGACGGAGATACGACAGATTCCGTCGCACGAGCTCTTTGTGAATCCGACCCCAGGACGTTAACGTCCAATGCATGATGCTATAGCTGTCCTCATGCACATCAGGGGCCGGATTCACAAAGACGAGCGTAAGATTCGGTACGATGTCGCTGTTTACGAAGCGCGTAAGAGAAAGTCGTAAAGTGGATTCACAGCGCGATCGTTGTGGAGAGAGAAGCATTCAATCACGCAAGTAGGCGAGTGGGTGGTTTCCGGTCACATTCAACAGCGACACAAGAACGGCGGTGTCCGAGAGTATGCTATTGCTATAGCAACTTGACTTATTCTACCAATGAGAGCCCGTCTCCCTCACGTGCTTTGTTGTAAAGCTAACTTACGTTAGTTGTCATGATGTACAGTGCCGGTAATGGCGGTAATGGTAGTACGGGGACAGCGGGACCTCCTGCGAAACGCGCTCGGCGGCCGAATTTTACTGAACGGGAAATTGAAGCCCTGGTAGCGGGGTATCAAGCGAAGAAAACAATCATCGATGCCACTGGTGATGGCCCACAAGGATCCCTTGCGAAGAACAAGGCATGGGAAGGGATAACCGAGAGCGTCTTCGCTGTGTCAGGAATCAAACGGACGACGGCAGAGGTTAAAAAAAAGTGGACGGACTACAAAAGCGCCAACAAGAAAAAAGGTAAGGATTCATTCGTTGACCGTATATACGTATAGCGACAGTGATGTGTACAGCTTGCGGAGGTACGTCGGTGAGGCATGCTTTTGAATATGCAATAGTTTCGGTTTACAACTCGTGCTTTGTTAAACAGGAGCAAGCGTTATTCGCAGTCTCGGAAGGACTGGAGGTGGTGCCGCCGACGTGCCGCCCCTTACACCACTTGAGGAACGAGTGGTTGGCACTTTGGACGCGAGCACAGTTGCCGGCATCGACGGCAGCTTCGACATTGGGGTAGGAGGACGTAAGTTGCTTTTGTTAGATGGACGTTTCACCACCTAACATGGTTTTTCTGTACTGTGTGTTTTAGCTAACGTCGTACTCGACTACGACGACACGCAGCGCAGGGGTAAGTGACGTGCCTATGCGGCTTGTGAGTGACCGCTCATACACGCATTCGTCGTACATTCTCTACACCTCACGTGTCCTTTTTGCAGGCTCCACCTCTTCTACTACTGGATCAGTTTTGTCTGATCCCGTTGAAGGTATGTAATCTAAAGTGTGCACTGTACCCACCATTCATTTGTGTGATGTCTGTATATGCAGCACCTGAGGAAGAGGCAAGGGTGCACCAAACAGACACTGCTACGCCTTTGACTGCACATCACAGAGGTTAGCATAATTACATAGTATGCCTGCACGTCACACTGTCTGGTAGGTGTAATACTGAGATGTATTCGATGCCGAGGCAGGGAGGAGACCAATAGCAGGAACGGAATTTATTTCGCACACATATCACAGATGCTTACGAAAATGCCATTCTAACAAAAATATTATACATAGGATGCCAACATCATCATTAACCGAACTGTGATATTCGAAGGTGGAAGCTCGGCATACTGAATTTTTCCGCACCAACATGATCCATATCTTCTCTTATTGCATTATATAGGATTTTTTTTTTTTATTCAGGTGCTTCCCGTTCCACGTCGAGGGTCAGCAGCGCAGAGGACATTGCACAAACCCAGCGAAAGATTGAGGGACACCTTGCAGCACTAGTCGACATATTGGGCAGGATTTTAGCCATCCAAGAGTACAAATATGGTGTAAAGACGCTTCCTGCAGGAGCTGCCCAAGTAAACAACAGAAACATAGATGAAAATGTTACATTGTAAATGTACTACTACTCACACAGCAAAGACTAACACAGTTTTAGCAGCGGAACAGGAGTAGGGCCGCCCCAGTGGGGGCACTTAGGACAAGTAATGGCCGGGAGTGTTGGGTATTCCACTCTTGGCAGATGGTATCTCAGCATGGAGGAAGGAAAAACACATAGAGACCAGCAAGTTTCTTTGCTTGTGGCTTTCGGTAACTGATCTTTGCAAGTATGTAATTGATCCTAACATGGGATTAAAGTGGTAGGTAATATTGCTACATAAAATTGAAAGCTATATTTGTTACTGGTCTTTTATCAACTTCTGATTCAAAGATATCCTCCATGTGAGATTGAATAAGGCACACATCGTTTACCAAAAGCCACAAGCAAAGAAACATACCTCCCCTGCTCCCTATGCATCTTTCCCTCCTACATGCCGGGATGCCATCTGCTAAGAGTGCAATGACCGACACTGTCAGCCAGTGCCTGTCCAGGGTGCCCCCACTAGTGAGACCCACTGCTGCCCTGCAGCTTGAAACTGTTGCTGCAACATTGGGAGTAGTACTTTGTACAAGCTGTATATATTCTGTACAGTCCAGCCATGTATAAAGCTACCATCCATTTACTTGAAGTCACTTCTTTTAGCATGTGTATAATCGCGTGACTGCACAAACCAAGAGGGGACAGCACTGCAAAGGGAGGGTGAATAAGTTAGTCTAGCAACATCTCATTAGGTGAGATGATGTCAGTTGGTGAGAAGAATGTCCACAGGAATTAGTGCACGAGAGACTTCATATCATTTATAACTAGAGCCTGAAGTTTTCAGGAAATTTTTTTTTTTTCAGATTTGGAGGACAAAAATTGGGGAAATGAACATGTACTCTAACTTCATGTGAATTGAGGTGGAAGAACTTCCAGTATGCTAAATTCGAGGAGAAATGAGACCCTACTACTCACATGAACTGTACTGGCTTGGTACAAATGGTGATATGATTGCATTTGTTGCTAAACTAGCTAGTGTGCATTCCTACAGACAGTTTAGTAAGGGCAATTTGCTGGGTAACGACCAAGTTGCACCCTAGAGAGGCAATGTTCAATTCAAGGAAGAAACGGGTTAAATTCTCAAAACTTCAGGCTCCATTTATAATCGACGGAAAGGTTTCAAAGTCTTTCTCTGCTGTGCCACATCCTGGAAATACCTCCAGCCAGTGGGGTGGGAATGCTGCAAAAATAGAGTTCACTGTACGATGGGACACTCTGGCAGCTGTTGAACATTTCTTGAGCTATGTGAAGACCCGTGCCACCAGGCAGTCTCGTACTGAAACCCCGGAAGGCATGTCTCGCATTCCTGACTCCTGTGGCTCTTCTTCTTGTATCTCTGGAAGGAGTATGGCACACGCAGTGCTGTATGTAAAGGTATCATTATGCTACACTTTTACACACACAGCCAAAGGATGCTGCTTCTGTGAAGGGATCAAAGCATCAGCACTGTGTTGCTTGCACAAAAGTTACGTTGTATGTTAAAACTTACCAACAGGGTCAATCAAGGTAATATTGTGGCGGATGCAGTAGTTATGCAGGACACTGCAGGCCACAGTGATGCTGCAGCATGACTTCAGAGGGTATAGAAGGCACCCTCCCGACTTGTCAAGACAGCGAAACCTGCTTTTCAGCACGCCAAAGGTACGCTCAATAACTTGTCGGGTTGTGCGATGAGCCTTATTGTACTTCTCTTCTGCGGTAGTTGACGGTGCCTGGAAAGGTGTCAGCAGCCATGGCTGTGCAGGGTAACCTGAGTCACCTAGTAGTAAGGATAAGCATAATCATTTAATGTGATACCTACTGAAATGCGCTTACCTAGAAGCCATCCTTCAGGCATTCTGCCTTCCTTAAACTCGTCGTGCAAGTTGCACATAGACCAAATAAAGCTGTCGTGGGTGCTTCCTGGCCACCTAGCAGTGAGTTGTGTAATTTCGCAATCTGCATTGCATACTGCTTGCACATTCACTGAATAGAGGCCCTTCCTGTTGCGATAGGCTGCACGGAGCTCACGCTTAGGAGGTTTGACGCACACGTGTGTACAATCGATGCACCCAAGAACCTTTGGAAACCCGGCAATGTCGAGGAACCCTGAGGACATCAATAGAAGGTCACATTAGAAATGGGCGAAGGTGATGTTAGAAGTAATATATTTCTGTACGATCATGCGTGTGCTGTGATGCTTGTGGGTCGTTCAAACATATTAGAGAGACACAACTTTTTTGCAATAATTTACATCCTTCGCAAAAATGAAGTGCACATGTGTGTAGCTGTGCATATCAAGCATGTCGTTACTGAACAAGAGTTTCGAAAATTACCTAAAGTTGTTTTGAGGACTTCAGGCGATGTTCGTGGGAACCTTATTTGCTCGTTGGCCAGTTCGACGATCGCTTTCGTCACCCCATTAACTATACGGGATGTGCTGCTCTGGCTGACAGACGCCACATCCCCGACGACTGACTGGAAACTCCCGCTGGCGTAGAAGCGAAGCGCCGCAAGCACTTGCACATCTACTGGTATCGCATGGCACCGTGCTGTTGGACGCCGTAAGGCTGGAGCCAGTATGTCGCACAGGCTTTGTACTGAAGCGCGTGGGAGACGATAGTATCGTAGGAGATGGCTATCCGGTATGCTTTCCAGCACTGTCCTTGTCTTGAAAACGCGTTCACGGTTCGAAGTCCTCCTTGACTCAATCTCCACGGCTGCTAGGTACGCCGCCATCTTTGCTCGTAAGACTGCTCGGTGGCTCTCTTAGGATTTCGTTGTAACTTGCAAGAAGTTTACGACGCGCGCGCTTCGTGAATCCGCTATTTGTTGTAACTTTTCCTTACGACAGGCTTGCGAGAAATTTTATCGTAAGATGCTTTTGTGAATCCGGCCCCTGGAACTTTCCACATATCTCTCGTACAAAGAAGGTGGAAGTGAACATATTTGCACTTGAAGATCACATTACATATATGATATTTGCATACTGTGTGGTGCTATGTCTGCCCACAGTTTTTGGCGTTGTAACGAATGCTGTGGGGGAATTCGAATGTACAAGTTCATTAGCTCTGTTTAGAAGTCTGTAATACTTTATCTTGCAAAACAGCCACAATAATATCAGCGTCCAGAATGACAACCTTGTTCAGTGTGTACACACCCTGCTGATGACTACTTCTTCTTTGATTACAACGGCATTTTTGTATTAAAGTCATGTCAAAGCATCGACGATGTTCTGTGCTTCTGCTATTTTGTGCACATTTTGCTATGTGGTGTAGATTTTCAAGCTGCACACGGTGCTTAGCCCTGCACATCACTGCGCCTACATACTGACGGTTGTGCACACAACTGCTGAACGCAGCGCAGGATTCAAAATATAAAGTTACGCGCTAGGGATCTATGTACACACGTATACGCTTAATACGTATCAAAGAATAGGCAAACTGCTGAAGATTCAAAATAGAAAATGTGTGCTAGGTATCATGTACACAGATGTGGTGTACATACACTAAACATATAAATAATAGGCACAGACTACTGAACTCTGCATGGCTGTCAAAATACAAATAACAGAGTAAGGAGCTGTGTGCAAAAGTGCACTTTGACAAATCGTATGCTACACAGGAATGAAAGAATTACAAGAGATCTTGTGTAATCTAGATTCCAACTGAAAGCACTGGGTAGACAACAGAACTATGCATATCCTTTTGCATGAAAAGAAAACTTCTGGTTACATAACAACGTGCAGAGATTACGAACTTAGTCTCGCTGCCTGCTGCAGTGCCTTCTGACGTAACGTACTACTTCGTACTTCCTCATTCCCTCAGTCACAGTCGTACCCTCACAGTCTTCCTCAGAAATCAGTCATCATACACCAATGAAAAGCATAAACTCAATATAATGTCTTTGGTACAAGTGTGTCCAACACTTCACACAGCTTGGACCTGACCCCTTGGGAGGTGAGGAATGTCTTGACGTTGGCTTTGAAGGCCTCCTCACACGCACCCACAAACGTCGCAAAGGCAGGAAGAGGAACCGACTGCTCTAAAGTCAGTACTGTCCACATTCTTGACACTCAAATAAAGCAACAACAACAACAACTAAATCATGACTATGGCCTGGGGTGATTCACCGCTTGAGAGCAGTACCCTGCCCCATTACACGAGAAGCATGAGATGTGAAATACGAAAATGAAGTTATGTGCAAGTACAACTCGAACTCCCGTCGTCTGGTTGCGCAACGCTATACGTCGCACAAAAGGAAGATGCACATGAAAGAAGCCAATGGTCCTTGAGATGCAGGGGTGGACCCTACAGCGTCTGGAGCAAGCCGGTAGCCAAGAGGAACTCCAAGAACATCAGAAGTCCAGCATCAGAGTCAAATAAAGCAACAGCTGGCTACTGTTCTGAAATGTGGCATTCCTCCGAGGAATGTCCCATGTTGGACTTAGTGGTTTGAAATTGAAAAGACAGCGATGAAGAAAACGGCTATGAACAGTCACGAAGTGCGCAGTCAACGTACGGCAAACTCGTAGCTAACAACATGGATAAGGACAGGAACCAGAAGTGTACTCGGCTCTATCTATAATCTTACGTATTACTGGCAGACTTGGCTTGACTATTATTGGCTTACTGGCGAATTGCTATATTAAAAACATGCATATTGCATTAGTACACACATTATTCTCGCCTCCGATTAAATTATTTTTGTTTACCTTCGTAGTTTGCCCCTCAACAACCACGCTCGCATGTGTATCATGAAGAGCGCAGGGTTGCTAACACAGATTTCGTATTTTTTTCCGCCTTCGCTGCCATTTCTATTTACCTTGGACAACCTTTCATCGACCGGAATTGCTTCAAGCTTTGTGAAGTGACCCAAGGTAAATCTTAATTGGTAGCGAAGGAGGGAAAAAATACGAAATCTGGCCTGGCAACCCTGGTATTTTGATGCGCGAGCGAACCTGGGTGTTGCGAGGACAAATACGAATGTAAACAACTTTCTTTTTTTACATCGATGAGATAAGTTATGTGTGTACTAATGACTTACTCGGCTATTCAATATAGGAAAAACTACCTCTTTGCCTGCTGTATGCGTACGTCAAAGTCGTGCAAAGTAAGTGAGTTTCCGTATCGTGCTACCCCACGCTGGCTACGCATGTGCGATTTCTCACGTTTCTCCGTTTGTTGATCCGCACGGACTGCTTTGGATTATTTGCGCGTATTTATTGCGATATCGTCTAAGAACACTCAAGTTAGACAGGCGCATATTTTGGAATTCAAGGAAAGCTGGACAAGCAGCACAGAAGCGGAACACGTAAAAATATTCCTTATTGCAGGCCCTGCTAAAGGCGTGGGCCGGAAGGTGGGCCATGACCAGATACGCGCACAGGCGCTGCTTTCTGAACAGCAGAGGAGACTGTGTCGCTGACGACACTACAAGCGGCATAGCTTTGCACCGTTTTCCTCCGGAGCCCGCAAGGTGAGCAGCTGAAAAAGCATTGTTATTTCAAGAAGCGTTTTACGTGCATTGATGTACGTCTGGGGTTACTCTATAATCGCATACTTCAAGTAGTTAGCTTTGAATGTTATGCCTATGCTAAACCACAAAAACAAAAACTGTCAAGCCAGTAGACGTAATAGTTTTCTGGTGCATAAATTATATTGTCTGATTTCCATCGCTGAAGCTTCGTGAACACCTGTCGTCGGCATTGGTCAACATGAACTGAGATGGTAAACACAGTAAACACGTAAAATATAAGCACGTGCTTGCTGCTTCTCCTATTGGGCGTGCGAATTTGAACAGTGTGCACGACTGCGCCTCACGTAGATGCATTAGCTTGTTGCATGATATTGGGCTTGCTTGCTTGCTTGCTTGCTTGTGCTCGCATGTTGGCATTTGGTGGTAGTGCATTTGAAGGTGGTGTGGCAGTGAGCTCTGGTGCTTGGTGTTGCACTGTGATGCAAGCTTGGCATACTGGCCCATTCTTTTATAATATCCTTCATACATTTTTCTGTAACTTATAATCGGAATCATTTCACAGGTGCAGAGCGTGGCTGGAGTTTTGTAATGTAGAAGTGCACAACAGTTCTCTCCTTCATTGACACTCCAGAGTGCTCTGTTCACAACACTTTGCGCAGTCTGCGTTTCTGCCGACAGGAAGGCTCCGGTGGGATGCAATGCCAACACTGGAGCGCGCTTCACATAGTGCTGGTAAGTATGAGGCCAGTAAGAACATAGAACTGACCAGTATTTTCTATGTCAATGTCTTCATATCTATGTGGCCTTAGAAGGAGTAAAACAGATGCATGTATTCCTGACACTATATAGCACAAGACAGAAGCGTTGCTGAGGGCAGCAGACAACATGCTGTTATCTCTGTGCAAAGTAGACCTGCCTGTGGTCAAACTGTGAGGGCAGAAGGTGGTAAAGGAAGCACTGGATCACCCCACTCCCCCCTTCAGGAACATCACCATCACCCTGATAGTACAGGTACGATGACATGAAAACGCCGGCATACCCTGAAGTTAACAGTGCACCACCTTGCATTGCATGACAGGGAGTGGGACAGAAGTCCCCAGCACATTACCGAGCGCCGTGCCAGCTGAAGCCTCCCTTCACGACCACTGCTATGCAAGCAGGGCCTGTGCACCTGCAGTCGACTATGTCCTACCAGGACCACCAAGACCACCTCCGCAAGATGCAGGTATGTGTGCTCCATGAGTTGCTTTGTTTTCACGATGAGTGCAATTCGTAACCTTTCTTTTGTCATCATTCCTTGGCATGGGTGAACAATGTCCCCTCAGCAGCGTGTGATACAACACGAGATTGCAAACCCAAGGAGCAAGGTGGAAGAGCTGTGGCGAAAGGTGTACACCCTTCAGGCTCGCAATGAAAGACTGCACAGTGATCTGCAGCGACGCCAGCGGTCAAGAACGGTCCGGGATCTGGTGCAGAGCCTGAAAGAACATGTGTCGGGCACTGTTGCAGTTTTCATTGAGGCGCAGCTAAAAATGAGCACTTTGAGTAAATTTGGGCGCCGCTGGTCTTCCTCCAACAAAACGTTTGCATTGAATTTGTACTTCCACAGTCCACGTGGGTACAGGTACTGTCGCAAACTTTTCCATCTGCCATCAGTGCGGTCATTGCAGCTGTGGATGAGACGTATCCCACTCCGCCCTGGTTTCTCCAGTGCTGTCTTCGACGCCATAAAACAACCAGTGTCAAGATTCGCTGAAGCCGACAAGCTCTGTGCCATTGCCTTCGACGAAATGCACATCAAGAAAGAGTTGTTGTACAATGCAGCAGTGGACTGTTTCGAAGGCTTTGCAAACTGTGGGAACTCAACCGAAAGAGAGCTTGCGAACAAAGCATTGGCGTTTATGGCAAGGGGCATATGCACTCCGTGGGAGCAGGTTTTAGGTTATCTTTTTGCACACAAAGCAGCATCTGCATCGGATTTGGAGGAACGTCTGTTTCAGTGCTACGACAAACTGGTGAATGCAGGCCTCAAGCCAAAAGTTGTCATATGCGACCAGGGAAACCAGAATGTCTCTCTTTTTACGAGACTGGTCACCACAGCAGAGCCATATGTTACCATCAGAAGCGAAAAGTTGTACTTCATGTTTGATACACCTCACCTGTTGAAGTGCCTTCGTAACATGTTGTTCAAATACGACTTTCAGGTCGGAAACTACATTGTGAGTGGGCAACACATCAGAAACACATCATGCTTTTGAAATCGACCGACATTTGGAGATACGATCCATGCCAAGACTTACTCAGGGACATTTCAGCCTAACATTTGCATCTAAAATGAAGGTAAAATGGGCAGCACATATCTTCAGTAACCACGTTGCAGCAGCGCTATTCACACTGGCTACCTTCCAGCAGGTACCGGCCGATGCCATTCACACAGCTAGGTTTGTTGAACGTGTGGATCGTCTGTTTGATGTATGTGCTCAATAGCAGTCAATTGCACGGAAAGACAAGATATGGTTCAGCTATGCAGCGAGGGTCTATGCACACACAGTTTCTGCGGGAGTGCTTGTCAGTGTTTGAGAACATTACTGTTCTTGGCTGCAAAAGACAGCGACCGTGCATTCGTGGGTTTTGTCTTACCATAACCTGTGTGCTTCAACTGTGTGAAGACCTCTTTGATCAAGGCATTCACTACCTGTTGACCAGGAGGCTGAATCAAGATGCCCTGGAGAACACTTTTGCCATAATACGCACAAAGTGTGGCAGCAACGTTGACTCCACATGTCACCAATTTCAGGCAGCAGTGAGGCACATACTGCTTGGTCAGCTGTTCAACACCACACTGTCACAGGGCGACAAATTTTCAGTCATACAAACAGGCAGATGCGACCAAGTAATTTTCCATGACCAGCACATGCAAGACTCGTGGTCAGCCACAAAGAGAGCACGTGTCCATCACGAGGACCAGAATAGCAGTACAGCCGTGAGAACGTCGTGGTTCTCACGTAACCAAAAGGGACTTCGGCATAGATTCCGAGAATGTGGCAGTCGTGGTGAACCTTTTTCGTAGGGAAGAATGGGTTCGTTTCGTGGAAGCGCCTGAGGGTGCCCCGTCTTCCGAGAGATTAAAAAGGAGCGGACGGTCGAAAGTAGGTTGTCGTCCCATAGTCACCGGATAGTGAAAGTCGTAACGAGATAGCGGCGGTTTTGCCGCCGGAGATAATTGGAGGTGCGGAAGGAGCGGATCGGCGAAGATCTGAGTGACGGCAGAGTTTTGAAGACATCGCAGGGAGCTGCGACAGAAGTGGTGCAACACAGAGTTTGGAAGACAACGCAGGGAGCTGCGACGTAAGTGGTCAAACCAGGAGCTTTGAAGACATCGCAGAAAGCTGCGACATTTTGTGAGAATTAGTTTTGTGTGTGAGCGTGACCAGGAAGAAGGAAAGCATCCGACGTGATCCAGAGGGCCGCCCGACAGTATCGACGGCAACGTAGCCGACCGCCTCCACGAATCGTCCGCCTCAGAGATAAGTTGACTGTTCGAACTTTTCTTTTCATTTTACGAACTTTGCGGAACTATTTTAGACAGTAGCCGGGCAATTTGTGCGTAATTCGCGTTTAGTCAGTAGCATCCGTGTGGTGCGATACATGTCTCATTTGTGTGCCTTGATCGATACTTGCGCATTTCCTGTTGTGTGCTATGTTGATTGATGTTATGTCTTTTGCGAAAGAGTAAATTATTGTTGCTTGTTACGAAAACAATGTGTCCTCGTCCTCTTGTTCATCGACTGGCCAATCTCCACCCTACCCGCTGAGTTCGAATACCTTATCGATCTCGGAGCTGGGGGATATCATGCACCATCCCTGAGCCCCGTGACACACACATGGCTCCAACTGCGCAGAAGATGCAGATTCTTTCCTGACCACACTTCCTATTGGTAGCAGGCTCATGAGTAACCTAGGTGCTTCTGCTGCCACTCACATTGTGGATGAACTTGTATTTGCACCCTCTTAATCACCGTCACCACTTGGCTCCACCTGTACAACCTTCTTCGTTGGATGGCTTGGAGCAAAATTTTTGAGCACCCATGTTTGTTCTGGACAGAAATGCTGCCTGTTGGAAGACAATGCCACATTTCAAGACAGCAGCCAAGCACTGCTCTACTTCAGCGTGAAAAACGTGGACAATACTGACTTTGGGAAACTATCAGTGCCTGTTTCGAACTTTGCTGCATTTGTTGGTGCCTGTGAAGGCGCTTTTAAGTGCAATGTGGAGAGGTTCTTTTTGGCCCAAAGGGTCAGGTCTAAACTCTCGGAAATCTTAAGTATGGTGGTACCAAGCACATTAATTTTGTGTTCTCCGTCAGTGTACGCAGACTCAATCAACCTTTTCCATAGAGTGCGCTTGTTTTGGTACGCAAGGGCAAAAAATGCCGAGTTGGAGGACAGCACAGTGCATCTGAAGGCAGCACAGCAGGTCGCAAGGCTACAGTCATAATTGTTGGACTGCTGCTTGTACACATTTTGATTAACTCATAATTGCACTTGGTTCACATGAAAGTTATGTATGTACATCTGGGGAGCATAGAAACATTGTTCCTTGTACAGACTGCTTTACTGAGTAATGGAGCGTGACTTAGTGCTTGTTAATGGGCATTTTCTGCTTTGCATCGTGTTTTTTTTATTACCTCAATCAACTGTTCTGTGCAAGTTCACTTGCTGCGTTCTGCCTTCCCTCAGCCTCTGAGAGTTGCTATCTTAAATACACAACTCTCTTTAAAAAGTGAAGCAATCTACAGAAAATTATCGATCCATGAACGTGCAAAATGAAGTAACCCTCTGTGCCATCTCCAATTTTTCTTTGTGTTGTCCTACGAACATTTGTCATTTCCATGTGAAAGTTACAGGTGATATACAGCTTGTATATTGAAAGTTACTGCACTGCGGTATCGTGCCATACTAGAAGCATGTGATGCATTTGGTTGTGAAATTGACTTGTACCTGAGAGCTTTCTTGTAATGCAAACTTCTGTCGGAGCAAGTACCTTATGAGATGGTAGATGATATTGATATTGTGCCACACAATGTCGTATGCTGTGCATTCACTGCAGATCCTGTAAAGGGCAGGCAAAAACTTCTCCCAAGTTGTCATATGTTACCATGTGTGATTTGTCATTAAACTTGCCACCAGTGCACTGAGTGTACTCTTACATGAAGTATTCTCTGTCTCGTATTTCATTGATCTCTCCAGTGGGCTACTTCCATGGTCCAACAGGCGATCTATCAGCCTTCGAACGACTGTTCGATGTCGCGACAGAAGTAAAGAAAAACAAAGCGCGTGCTGGGTGATGCTAAAGGGAAGGGAAACGGAAGCGCGTGAACACGTGAACTAACGTCACAACATACGTACACTGTGACGTCACCGGATGTCGTGAGTGACGTCACAATTTTAGTTGTCCAGCTTAGTTGTTTTAGTAGCACAACGGATGGATGGCGCTGACCGTCAAAAGATGGCGTAGATTTGAAGACAAAGGGCCTTATGTGAGTATCGCTACCTTTTTACATATACCTTGCGTGACTTCCTGGATCTGCCATTTATACCAGCTTGCACCGTCGACTACTTGGGATTAGGATCCGGCATCTCCGACGGAATGCTTGCTCATGTATACCTATATTTTCACGGGTCAGCGAAATATTTTGTACGAATCAACCTCGTTGGTTACTAGTTCTGCCGGCTCCTCCTCCTTACGGTCTAGTCAGTAACAAACGAGACCTTGTTGCTTCAATATTCTGATAGGCATGATGTCCTATGCATTGTTCAGTATTAGTATAAGTGTGTTGCCGCTTGTGCCGGGTATTTTTTCGTTTGTTCTGCCTTCGTTGTTAATCCCAAATAAGTTCGCAAGTCTTCTATATGCTTTTTTCTGTGTGCTCTTGTTGATCTTATCGGGAGACGTTAAATTGAACCCTGGCCCAATGGATTCTGAAAAGTTGGACAAGCTACAAACAATGGTTGAAACCTTGTCAGCTAATGTGACCAAATTCCAGCGTGCGAATTCTCTCAAATTACGAGACATATCTATGGGTGTCATACATCTTGCTACTCGCATCGAAAAACTTGAAAATACTGTTACGGCAATTAACGAATTGAAAGCGGATATAACGAAGATTTGTGGAGAAATGAGTGGCATACAAGAATTGTTGCCCGCCATCAGGACTGACGTCAAGAGGTGTTTCTCCAGCATAGATAATTTTGAGCATAGGATGCGTCGTACAACAACCCTTGGAAACCCTGCAGGAGACTGGGAATATCCTCTCGAAGTTTATCCGAAGTTTATCAGTGAGCATCTCGGGATGTAGTTGGGCGAGGTTGAGAGAGTGCATAGATAAGGGAAAACAACACGTGATGGAAATCCTCGACCCATTATTGCCAAGTTTTGTAACTACAAGCAAAGGGAAGCAGTTCTTAAATCCGCCCCTAAGCTCAAATACGTAGCGTCTCCAAAACTTTGGATTGAAGAAGACCTCTCAGCACACACTAGGAAGATTAGAAAAGAACTTAGAGACCTTGGCAAAAGCTTTCGTGATGTTAAAAAAAAAGTGCGCTTTGTTTTCGACAAACTATACGTTGATGACTCGGTATACATTTTTGATGAAGCTTTGAGGAAGGTCGTGCAAGTCTGCAATAACTCACGTATTACTAGTTCGCCTGCGATTTCTATTGATGTTTGACCGTTAAGAAACACTGTCACAGAGTTGTCTTTCCTTGTATTGAATTTTCGAAGTTTGTTACCAGTTGAAGATTTTGTGTTGTCACTGGTACAGTCATGTGCTGCAAATGTAATAATTGGTACAGAAACCTGGTTAAATAAAGAGGTTAGGAGTGATAAGTTATTACTTAGTAAAGAATTCAGAGTGTACAGAAAAGATAGATCGGACAGACAGGGAGGTGTGGTGTTATTGTAGCAATTCGAACTAACCTTATGTCCGAATCTGTCCTTGTTGAGAGCGACCTTGAAGTAGTTTTTGCTAAGGTCAGGTTGCAACACATGTATCTTATTATCGGATCCTGCTATCGCCCCTCTAACGCGGGAATAGAATTTTTTGATAAACTGGATGAGTGTATTCACAAATTATACGGTCTTTTTCCGAATAACCCTGTTGTGCTCGGTGGTGATTTTAATTTGCCTGATATTGATTGGCATAATAATAGGCCTCACCCCGGATGTCGTAACTACACGTAATGTACATCGATGTTACATATTTGTGAGGAATTTAGCTTGACAGAGGTTGTCAGTAAGTGTACTCGTGGAACTGCAATTTTGGATATTTTCCTTACAAAAAAAACAAAAAAAAACGGAATTTGTTGTGTACAGCTATGTCCTTGAAGAGGTTAGTGATCACTGGGCTGTTTCATGTCATATACTGCCCCAAAGAAATACGTAGAGGTTAAATACATTTATGATTATAGCAGGACAGATGTGGACGGTATGAACAGATACATGGAACAATTTTATTTGACTTTCTTAGAGCAATAGTATCTCCACAGTGTAAACGGGAACCGGGTAAACTTTAGGGACGCTCTACTTTACTGCTCTAATCAGTTTATACCAAAGGTCAGGATTAGGTCCTCTAATTCATGCCCATGGTACACGAAGGAACTGCGAAAATTGTTGAACAAAAAGAAGAGATTGTATAGACAAGCTAAGGAAGTTGGTAGTCTACATAGGTGGACAGTCTATCGGAATGTTGCACTACAGTATAGGAATGCTCTTAAACATGCTAGAACAAAGTTTTATAGTGTAGACCTTGGTGGTATGTTGGCCGCTAATCCTAAAAAGTTTTGGTCAGTTGTGAAAAGCCAAGCGGGTGCGAGTAAGCCTGTGATCGTTGATGGCACCAATCAACCCCTTGCAGACACAGCTGCTGCTAAGAAATTCAACCAATACTTTTCTTCGGTTTTTACTTGTGAAAATGAACCATGTCCAGTTGTTGTTGCTGACACTTTGCACGAGTGCACTGTTGGTCCAGTCATAATTTCGATTTCGGGTGTTTTTGAGATTATTAATAATTTGCCGTTATCATCATCCCCATGTTGTGACAATATCTCTTCAAACATTTTAAAACTTACAAGATACTTTTCAAGCAATATTCTTGCTATCTTGTTTCAGCAGTCTTTGGACAGTTCTGTAGTTCCCAATGACTGGAAACATGCACTTGCCGTACCAGTCCCTAAGTCAGCTCATACTTCAGCCTTTGAAAACTATAGGCCCATATCTCTCACATGTGTGTCTTGCAAAGTATTCGAACACATATGGTAACGAAGTGGATGCGATATTTATAGACTTTAAAAAGGCATTTGATCGCGTACCTCACTGTCGTCTGATTCAAAAGCTTTATACTCTTAATCTTCACACTAGTATAATTAATTGGATAACTGCATGTTTACAAAACAGGACAGGGAAATTCTTTTTCGGACTCTTCTGTGGTAATATCAGGTGTATCCCAGGGATCGGTTTTAGGGCCGTTACTATTTTTAATGTACGTCAACGACTTACCCTCTTCAATTCAGTCGTGGATTAGGCTTTATGCTGATGATGTTGTTCTTTATCGGTCAGTCAGGTCTGAAGATGACCGTACGACATTGCAGTTAGATCTCATGAAAATCCAAAACTGGTGCGATGAATGGTTAATGGAGGCGAATGTGTCAAAAACAAGGTGTATGGTCTTTTCGAGGGCAAAGAAATGAATTTTATATGACTACCACTTAAATAGTAAAGTAATTGAAAATGTAGCTAGTTTTAAATATTTAGGTGTGCATCTTACGAACGACTTCACTTGGAACAATCATATCACAGAAATATGTCATAAAGGTAATCAGGTATTGGGTTTCCTACGGAGATCGTTGTATTTAGCTTCACCCGCAGTTAAATTGCTAGCCTATCAGACACTCGTACGCTCTAAATTAGAGTACGCGTCGCTGATATGGAGTCCTTATCAGAAGTACCTCATTGATGAGCTTGAGTCCATTCAGAACAAAGCTGAACGTTTTATATATAACAAATATGACAGGCAGAGTATCACAGATTTTAAAAAAATGCAACTCATCCCTCTCTTAGAAAATCGAAGAAAAATACGGAGACTCTCATTCATGTATAAACTTTTCCATCATTGGTCTCATTATTTGCAAATGGCACATCACTCCTCAAGCCGAGTTGATCCTTTATGTAAACTGCAAGCAGCTTTTGGTTACACTAATTACTTTTATTACTCCCCAATGCAAACATTCATTCGTGAGTGGAATGCCCTCCCTGCGAATGTTGGAGCTTCAGCATCTCATGAACATTTTGTGAAGCAGTGCGAAATGTTGTATTTGTTATGATTTGTTTCTTAACTGTTTGCGTGCTATCTGTCTCATGTTCGTTTCTGTTACTATTTGTTCCCTCTTTTTTCTGTTAACCCCCTCATGTAATGCCTCTTGGCATTTGAGGTATATAAATAAATAATTAAAAAATAAATACATCAGCGGTGCCCGGTGGGGAGCGTCGTCCAACGCTATGCTGACTCTACATCGCTCCCTGATTCGCAGACTATTGGCGTATCATGTCCCGATTTTACATGGCTTGTATAGCACTACAGAGTCTGTACTCGAGAGTGTACTGGCCAAAAGCGTCAAAGTATGCTTAGGTGTCCACGCATCCACATCAAACAAGCTGGCGATTGCTGAGGCCAGGGAACCACCGCTGGCAGCCCTTCGGATGCAAGAGTCGCTTCGGCATTTCGCCCGTTGGTCTACGCGGCATAATCCTACCTAGTTCAGGCCATGCATCAGAGATCGTGCTCCTCCTACTCACAAGCTCTCCAACCATACCGTGGCACTATACCCCGACATAGGCGGCTCAAGTCACCGCTTCCTGTCTGGAGTATGGCGATCCCGAGGGTGAGGCTGACGGTTCCGAATCTCTCTGTGAAGAAATATGTTACCTATCTGTGTCCAGCGGCAGCTGACTGCCGACTTAATACATAACATCCAAGACCAAGTGGTAGTAATATACACAGATGGCTCCACCACAACGACTGGATCGACGAGTGCCTTTGTCATACCTGCCTGTGGTGTTGAAAGTGGAGTGTTCCATGCGACATCGTCGGCAGCAGCTGAGCTATTCGCCTCGAGATCGAGCAGCGTCGCCACCATGCGGCTGCTCCGTGAACTGCCTTTAGTGGGGACGCGCCGCTTGAGCCGGTGCTTTCGCTGTGGTCATCGTGTTCGAAAACGTGCTCGGAAGGATCAATTTTTGGACATTTGAGCTTTTAAAATCGCTTCAAAATGAGTGAAAATGACTTGGTGGAAAACTTTACTTCTAGTTCTCTGCACCAGCGTGCTTTGCAGAGAAGAAAACTACAAAAAGTGCATATGTTCCAGTATGCGGATTCCACTCGGCCTTTATTATATTATATTTGTCACTGCTGTTCTGTGTGTCAAACAAAATGTACCAAGAGCTAAGGTCAATGTTGTAACAGTTTTTTTTTTTTTTTTATCATAAGCATACAACTATGTCACAGTTATTTATAGAATGGCTTCTGTGCTAGCGGTTCGAAGTTACTTCATAATGCTAAGTTCGGATATTCTGTACGCTCTAAACACAAGTTGCATCGAATATATGAATATATGAATGCATGAATATATATATATATATATATATATATATATATATATATAAGTTGAAATAAACGAATGCGGTTGACCACGAAAAATAAAGGTATTCAATAAAGATCAGAAGTGGAGACGGTGCTTCTACAGGATAAGGAATAAAAGGGGGACTTTATTAAAAACTAAGAGGGGGTATTCGACGTTTCGACAGCAGCGCTGTCTTCAACAGGAATGGGATACTATGGTGACGCAAGACAATTGCAAAGAATGAGAGGGGAATATGTACAAGGAGAGAGGGCAGCACACGTGCTTTGTCAAACAAAGGTAAAGGGGTACAATGAATCATAGGCAGTCAAGTTCTTCGCCGGAGGGCAATGATTTCCTGGGGTGACCAACCGGGGAGTCTGAAAGAGATACAAAAGAGTGTATGTATTCTGAGAGAATTAGGAATTTAGGTTGCGAACTGTTGAGAGGACGCCGGGGTCCTCGTTGATCTGGCTTTCAAATTTGTAGATCAGGAACGATTCTCTTTGTTCTCTAAGGCGTTGGGATGGAAAACCCGATTGCAGAACGAAAATGGCTATGTCGTTAATTGAGTGGCCGGGTTTACTAAAATGTCGAGACACTGGCAGATTAGGTTTCTTTGATACGTCGGACCTGTGGTTGTTGAATCGGATTCGGAAGGATGTAGCTGTTTGACCGATATATTGGGCCTTGCACTCATTACATTGAAGGAGATAAAGGATGTTAGAAGAGTTGCAGTTAAATAGACCATTAATTTTTGTGCGATAGTTGGAATTTGTGCTTTCTACTCTGGTAGCAGTTTGCATTAATTTACAGATCTGGCATCTGCGTCCGTTGCATGGTTGACAACCGTTGTGTTCCGAGGACTTGTTTAACTTGGCGTTCACAAGTCTGTCTTGGATGTTCCTTGCTCGACGATAAGTAACGCGGGGTGGTTCCGGAAACACCTGACTCATACGATCAGATTGGGTGAGGATTGCATAGTGCCGTTTAAGTATACGGTTTACGTCCGGGGCATAACCGTTGAAGCTAATAGTGAGGTTTACCGAAGAATTCTTATCGGCTCGGGGCTGTGTTTGGAATAGGTTCTCTCGATCGGTTGATCTAGCTCTGGCTATGGCATCTTTTACGACCTGATTAGGATATTTTCTATCTGCGAAAGTTTCTTCAAGGCTCTCAAGATGATTGTCTAGTTCATCATCGTTAGAACATATTCTCCGGTAACGCAGTGCTTGACTATAAGGGATAGCTAGCTTAGTGTGCCTGGGGTGGCAACTCTGGAACGATAGATATTGTTGGGAGTCGGTAGGCTTGCGATACAGACTGGTGGTTATGATTCCATTATGTAGTTTAACTTCCACATCCAGAAAATTAACAGCTGAGGAGGAGTAATTGAATGTAAATTCAATACTGGGATGTACTTGGTTAAAGTCGTTAACAAACAACTGAAGGTCGCATTCGGAGTGGGGCCAAATAATGAATATATCATCTAGGAATCGCTTATATAGGAGTGGCTTCAGTGCACAGTTTCTGAGGAACGGTTCTTCCAAGGAACGGTTCTTCCTCAGAAACTGTGCACTGAAGCCACTCCTATATAAGCGATTCCTAGATGATATATTCATTATTTGGCCCCACTCCGAATGCGACCTTAAGTTGTTTGTTAACGACTTTAACCAAGTACATCCCAGTATTGAATTTACATTCAATTACTCCTCCTCAGCTGTTAATTTTCTGGATGTGGAAGTTAAACTACATAATGGAATCATAACCACCAGTCTGTATCGCAAGCCTACCGACTCCCAACAATATCTATCGTTCCAGAGTTGCCACCCCAGGCACACTAAGCTAGCTATCCCTTATAGTCAAGCACTGCGTTACCGGAGAATATGTTCTAACGATGATGAACTAGACAATCATCTTGAGAGCCTTGAAGAAACTTTCGCAGATAGAAAATATCCTAATCAGGTCGTAAAAGATGCCATAGCCAGAGCTAGATCAACCGATCGAGAGAACCTATTCCAAACACAGCCCCGAGCCGATAAGAATTCTTCGGTAAACCTCACTATTAGCTTCAACGGTTATGCCCCGGACGTAAACCGTATACTTAAACGGCACTATGCAATCCTCACCCAATCTGATCGTATGAGTCAGGTGTTTCCGGAACCACCCCGCGTTACTTATCGTCGAGCAAGGAACATCCAAGACAGACTTGTGAACGCCAAGTTAAACAAGTCCTCGGAACACAACGGTTGTCAACCATGCAACGGACGCAGATGCCAGATCTGTAAATTAATGCAAACTGCTACCAGAGTAGAAAGCACAAATTCCAACTATCGCACAAAAATTAATGGTCTATTTAACTGCAACTCTTCTAACATCCTTTATCTCCTTCAATGTAATGAGTGCAAGGCCCAATATATCGGTCAAACAGCTACATCCTTCCGAATCCGATTCAACAACCACAGGTCCGACGTATCAAAGAAACCTAATCTGCCAGTGTCTCGACATTTTAGTAAACCCGGCCACTCAATTAACGACATAGCCATTTTCGTTCTGCAATCGGGTTTTCCATCCCAACGCCTTAGAGAACAAAGAGAATCGTTCCTGATCTACAAATTTAAAAGCCAGATCAACGAGGACCCCGGCGTCCTCTCAACAGTTCGCAACCTAAATTCCTAATTCTCTCAGAATACATACACTCTTTTGTATCTCTTTCAGACTCCCCGGTTGGTCACCCCAGGAAATCATTGCCCTCCGGCGAAGAACTTGACTGCCTATGATTCATTGTACCCCTTTACCTTTGTTTGACAAAGCACGTGTGCTGCCCTCTCTCCTTGTACATATTCCCCTCTCATTCTTTGCAATTGTCTTGCGTCACCATAGTATCCCATTCCTGTTGAAGACAGCGCTGCTGTCGAAACGTCGAATACCCCCTCTTAGTTTTTAATAAAGTCCCCCTTTTATTCCTTATCCTGTAGAAGCACCGTCTCCACTTCTGATCTTTATTGAATACCTATATATATATATATTTATGACACGGGTGTTTTTAAATGTGTGAATTTCAAGCTTTCGTCTCATTTCATCTGACCGTATGACAGGCTAGACCTTTATCTTTCACACACGCATTCAAGGTAAAATGCACCATCCCTGAACGTTCTATGTAAAACACGCGTGTTTTGGGGGGGTATGAAGCACGTCTGCAACAGCGTGTTTCAGAATATACCTGCCGCTCGAACCAAAAACAGGTGTGGTCATCAGCTAACATATTTTAGCACCATTTAATGAATGCCCGCATGCAAACGAATCAAACCTGGGACCTCTCCCAGACTCGCACGACCTGAATAACCACTGCTGTTATTCGACGGAAAAATTCTAGCGAAGGGCCCTTATATTGCATTCGTGCACATTTGTACATTTAGATTCATTGTTATTGTTGATAAGTACGTTGTACATTGAGATCAGTAGAGACAGGACTTTTGAGTTATTTTATTTTTTTAATCCTCGTTGTCGCGATGTAAGATAGAAAGGTACAGGGAAAGAGCTATACACAAGCGACGAATAAATAGTCGAGCGAGAGCAGCAAAGGTCTAAAACAAAATCTCGCTTGAAACAAAGGAGGCAGTGTTTTCCTTCAAAAGCACACAGGAGATTTTCTTTTCACAACTTCGCGACTTGAGCGTTTCGCAGTGCGGCGCTTTTGTCAACTTCCGCACCGTATCAGCGTTCTAAATATCGCATTTCAACACATCCACAATATGTGAGGCACTGACAGCGGCATTTCATCCAGAACACTGCTATATCTGCGTAGAAAATCCAGAGCCTGCTGCGTCCGATCATGCCGTATCCCCACTAGGGCATCCGTCGCAGCTCCACCTACAGTTCGATCTCGAGGCGAATACGCTCTGCTCATGGCTATGGAATATATAGCGTCGGCTCATTCACGGACCAAGTGGGTTATTATCTCCCAGGCTGCTCTGCAGTCCCTTGTTTCTGCAGGAACTACCAGTGCTGGCAACCCTGTAGTTGCTGGTGTTGTAAAACTACACGCAGAGGCGGTGGCTGCTGGACACGACATGTTCTTTCAATGGATTCCAGGACACTGCGGCATACCTGGGCATGATGCGGCTGATGTTGCGGCACGCAGAGCACATCAGAAGCGTTCGTCACGACTCATGTATTTCACCAAGTCCGACGCTAGGGCCATGTTGACTGCTTTGTGTCGCCAACTGGCTGAGGCACAGCGCCTCTCTGGCGGGGCTCGTGCCTCGCTGCTACACCGCGTTGACCGGGAGCTTGCCTCTACTTTCCCGACATCGTTCCCTAGACCATTGCGTCACTTTACCACCGGCTCCGCCTCAACGTGCCCTACAGTCGACGTCTTCTTCACAAGCTTGGAAAGGCGGATTCACCCAACTGTGGCACGTGTGGGACTGTCGAGGACACTGAACATGTCTTTATTATCCTGTCCACGGTATCAGCAGCACAGACAATCTCTACAAGCTTCCTTAGCTCGGCTCAATGGCAGACCATTTGATGTCGTTAAGGTTCTGGACCCTTGGACACCAGACCATCAGTTTCACGCCATGCAAGCGTTTGTGAGATTTTGCGCAGACTCCAAGTTGGTGGACACAGTGTGACTGACAGTGTGTGTGGACAGTGTGCGTGAGTGACTGACTGAGAGTCTTTGTCACTCATTGGTTGTATTGTAGATAGCCATTTGTGTTTTCCTAAGTGATCTGGAGTAGCCGGCTCTCGTAATGAGTGCATATTTCTCCATTTTTTTCTTTTCTTATCAACTCAACTCAACTCAATCAACAACGAGCAGTGGAAATCACGATAACGGCGAGACGTCAATCAAATTTGGGGGCATATTAAATGGATCGCGCCAAGTGATATCGGACAGATGTTTACGTGTATTTGCATCGATGGACTTGGAAGAGATCACGTGATACTGAGAACCGCGAGGAATGATTAAGGCTTTGCATTGATGTCATAGGTCGCGACGGCCGTGTGCTAAGGAGTATGTGTCTCGTTAATCGCCATTTATTTGATTAACAATTGCATCCTATAGTCCTACACACTACCGTGGTGTGCTGTGCATGCGGTGTACCTCATTATGTAATTCACTGACAACTGTTCCTTTAAGTCGGCAAAATGATACCAGCCCTCTTAGCTCATCTATTCATCAGCCAACTTTTACGTCTCGCCTACTTTACGTCGGGACCACAGACATCGATTCTTATACACCTGTCAGACGGGCGCACTTACGGTCGTAACGGTTACGGCTTTAAGTGACTATGTAGTGGCACGGCATAACAAGGAAGATGAGGGATGCCGTGTGCGCACGCACCACCTGCACCAAGCTTCGCTCCACCGCCATTAAACCATTCTCATGCCAACCGTCAGCCTGTGTGGTTGTCCCTTCATTATCCCTCGTCGCGACAACCCACAATTGGTGACCCGAACTACCCTGCTGATCCAACTGCATACCCACCGCTGATCACTTTTGCCATGCAGGAGTCCTCGTGCACCAGCAACGTCAGTCGCGTCTCCGTGAGACTACCGCCATTTTGGCCTGCGAACCCTACCATCTGGTTCGTACAGGTCGAATGCCAATTCCAACTGGCTGGCATCACCACGCAAGCGACGAAGTATCAGCACGTCGTTTCCGTCCTTCCACCCGAGGTAGCTTCTGATGTGACCGACATTCTCTGCGCTCCGTCGGGACCTACGCCCTACGACACACTTAAGGCTGCTATCATTCAGCGCACCATGGCATCCGACCGGAAGCGTTTCCAACAGCTTCTCTCCGCCGAAGATCTCGGAGATCGGCGACCATCCCAATTTCTACGGCATATGCAGAGCCTGCTCGGTGACCGCGCCCAAACTTTTGACGAAGCACTCCTCAAGGAGCTATTCTTACAGCGCCTTCCATCTACCGTGCAGATGATACTGGCCACTGCAACCAACCTTTCGCTAACAGAGCTGGCGCTTCATGCGGACAAGATTCTGGAAGTGGCGCAGCCTTCACTAGCCGTCATGCAGGCCACCCTCCCGATGCCCTCTCAGGTGTCTGCACCCTGCACTTCGGTGACTGCCCCTCAGCCTTTCTTCCGTCCTGCCGATCCAACAAGCGAAATTGCCGCTCTTCGAGACGTTCACGAGCTCCGTGCCCTCATCGCTACGACGCAGTCGAACCGTGGCCCTGCCTCCCCTCGACGCCCCTCCCCTCGACGTCAGCAATTCTGTCGCGGTTCACGATCCCGACAATTTCGTAGGTCCCATTCTCCAGAGCGTGCCAACGGTTCACCATTCTGTTGGTACCACTGGACCTTCGGTGCTCAAGCTCGCAATTGCCAACCGCCGTGTTCCTGGCCGGGAAACCTTCCCGGGGAGCGCTAAAGGCGGCGAGCGCCCCCCCTCCTGTCCATCGGGACCGCCTGTTCTTCGTCGCCGACTTAGCATCTCGTCGGCGCTTCCTTGTGGATACTGGTGCTGAGATTAGTATCCTTCCGGCCAGCAAGGCGAACAAGTGCAAGTTCCCGATTTACCACCTGACCGCTGTCAACAACACCAGCATTCCCGTTTACGGCGAGCAGTCACTGACGCTAAACCTCGGCCTACGTCGCTCCTTCCCATGGATCTTCAAAATCGCAGCCGTTGACCAGGCTTAATAGCCTGGTCAACGGCTGCGATTCGGAGCAGATTTTCTGCAGCATTTTGGTATGCTCGTCGATGTGCGTCGTAAGGTCCTCCTTGACTCGAACACGGGACTGCGCATAGCAGGCATGGGATCAACGCCCCGCATTTCCTTGCCCGCCATCTCCCTCTCGTCCCTTCAGTCTCCCTTCGCTGCCGTAATCAGCGAATTCCCTTCTCTGTCCCAGCCCCCTGATTGGACGAAGCCCGTTCGCCACGACGTCGTCCATTATATCAACGCGTCGGGGCCCCCGGTGCACTTCAAGCCGCGTCGTCTCGCCCCTGAGAAGTGGAATATCGCTCGCAGCGAATTCGACCATATGTTGGCTATCGGCATCGCCCGCCCCTCCTCCAGCGATTGGGCATCTCCCCCACATATGGCCCCCAAGAAAACCGGAGACTGGCGGCCATGCGGCGATTACCGCGCCCTGAACATCGCTACGAAACCCGACCGCTACCCGCTGCCCAATATACAGGATTTCACGATGAACCTAGCCGGGGCCAAGTATTTCAGCAAAATCGATCTCACTCAGGCATACCACCAAATTCCCGTAGCGCCAGAGGACGTTCCGAAAACAGCCATTGTGACACCTTTCGGGCTCTTTGAATTCCTGCGCAGACGCTCCAGCGTTTTATTGATTCGATACTGCGAGGCCTCCCTTTCGTTTTCGCGTACATGGGTGACCTCCTCATCGTCAGCGAAACAAAGGAGCAGCACTTCCACCACCTCCGCGAACTCTTTGCCCGCCTCGAACACCACGGCGTTGTCATCAACACCCAGAAGTGCGAGTTTGGCAAGCCCTCCCTTGAATTCTTGGGCCATCTCGTATCCTCTGCCGGAATCTCGCCTCTGCCCAAGAAGATCCAGACCATCGCAGAATTTCCGACACCCACTTCAATCCGTCAGCTGCGCCGCTTTCTCGGCTTGGTCAACTTTTATCGGCGTTTTGTGCTATCCTGCGCAGCGATACTCCGGCCACTGGAGGACCTCCTCCAGTCCCCAGGGCCCGGCGCGTCCAAGTTTCCGTGGGCAGAGGCTCACGAGGCAGCTTTTGACGCCATCAAGAAGGCCCTCGCGCGCGCGACACTTCTTGCTCACCCTCGTCCCGATGCTGCTTTTTCGTTGATGGTCGATGCCTTCGACCGGGCCTTGGGCGCTGTTCTTCAACAAGAAGTCGATCACTGCACCCAACCTCTTGGCTTCTTTTCACGCAAGATGTCTCCAACCGAGAATCGTTACAGCGCTTTCGGCAAGGAACTGCTGGCAGCTTATGCGGCCGTGCGCCACTTTCGCCACTTTTTGGAGGGACGGCGTTTTGTTATCTGGACAGACCATAAGCCCCTCGTCGGAGCCTTCACGTCCGCCGGCCAAAATTATTCCCCCCGCGAGATTTGCCACCTTGCGTACATCGCGGAATTTTCCACGGACGTACGCCACGTGAAGGGCTCCGCCAATGTAGCGGCCGATGCACTCAGCCGCGTCTACGCTGTACCCGGCCAGCCCGTCCTCAGCATCGACAACCTGGCAGCCGCACAAAATTCGGACGACCAGCTCTGCCAGCTCCGCGCGTCCTCGCGCACGTCCCTCAAGCTCGCTGACATTCTCCTGCCCGGTTCAGCCGTCCCCATCCTCTGCGACACGTCAGGCCCGTCACCTCGCCCTGTCGTCCCTTCTACTCTCCGCCGCGCAGTTTTTGACAGCGTCCACTGCCTCGCCCATCCCGGAGTTCGCACCACCATCAAGTTGGTTACCGACCGTTTCGTCTGGCCAGGGGTGCGGCAGGACATCCGCCGCTGGGTGCGCGCCTGCACGCCTTGCCAGATCAGCAAGTGCCACTGCCACACCATCTCACCGCTTGGCCAGTTCGCCCCACCAACAAGCCGTTTCTCAAAGGTCCATATTGACATAGTTGGACCCCTGCCCCTCTCTGACCGTCATCGCTACCTTCTAACATGCGTCGACAGATTCACCCGATGGCCGGAGGCGGCACCCATGCAGGACAAGCACAGCTGAAACTGTCGCGGCGACTTTTCTTCAGACGTGGATTGCCCGATTCGGGGTGCCAGAAGAAATCGTCACCGACCGGGGCCCGCAATTTGAAAGCAGACTTTTCACTGCCTTCACCACCATTCTCGGCACGAAGCGTTTGCGCACGACCGCTTACCATCCGGCGTGTAACGGCCTGGTAGAAAGATTACACCGGCACCTCAAGCAGGCACTTGTGGCCCATTTGGACGGCTCCCGCTGGACCGAGCACCTGCCATTGGTGCTCCTCGGAGTCAGAGCTGCCGTGAAGCTCGACCTCGGTTGCTCGTCAGCAGAGCTTGTGTACGGCACGTCCATCCGGCTTCCTGCGGACATTTTCAACCATCGGTCATCTTCGCAACCATCACCCCTAGCCCCATCAGACTACGCCCAGCGCTTAAAGGCTGCCCTCTCCCGGCTGCGCGCAATACCTACGAGAGCTGTTTCCTCCTCTTCCCCGTACGTCGCCCAGGACCTCACCAGCTCCTCCCACGTATTCCTGCGCACCGACTCCATCCGGCGCTCTCTCCAGCCCCCTTATTCCGGCCCCCACCAGGTCATCCACCGTCGTGCAAAAACATTTGCCATCGACGTCAACGGTCGCGAGGTAGTCGTGTCGATCGACCGGCTTAAACCCGCTTACGTGGAAGCAACCAGCTCTGTCTTTTGCCACCCCACCCTCCTTCCGCCAGACGTCCCCCCTGAGCCAGCCCGCCGGCTGCCCAAAACTGTCACCTGGGCCGACTCTAGGACACCGGCCGTTTCCTTCACCTGTTCATCCTTCACGCTTCACGCATCTCGAAGGTGGGGGGGGGGGAGTAGCTGTAGTGGCACGGCATCCCAAGGAAGATGAGGGATGCCGTGTGCGCACGCACCACCCGCACCAAGCTTCGCTCCACCTGGTCCAAGTCTTCTCACGCTTCTCACTGCCGGCCGCGACACTCGAGCCTTGCGCTCACCTGCTGGTTGCGGCAGTCGCGGCAGCCGACGCCTCGGCGCACTTAAGCCCGTCTCGGCACCTCACTCTCGCCACCTGGGACTATCGAGCTTCGGCTCCCGTGCCGGTCGCGGCACCCCAGGACCACGACACCGAGCGCCTCACCCTCTCTGCGACGGATCGCTGTTCCCGTCCACACCTACCACAGGGATGACTACCTACACACGGATGCTGTTCCCGTCTTCATCCCCTCTGAAACGCCGCCAACGTGTGCCGTGCCCCTGTTCCCGCTGTTCCCGCTGTTCCCTGTTCTTGCGATGCGTCCGCAACGCATCTGACGGCCGGGGGACCCCTGTAGCGGACGACGACAACGATGGCCACGCGCGTGGAGCACCGGCTTCAGTCCGGGTCACCAAATGTCAACATCACGTCCGGGTCACCAAATGTAGAGGACGGTGGTCTTCCTCTACATGAGCCCCGACCGGCGATGATGGTATGCCACGGAGAGGCGATGACGGTGGCCTGTCTCCATGGCCGCGCCGGTGGAACTGAGAGCGGGTGCTCCACGCGCGTGGCCATCGTTGTCGTCGTTGTCGTCGTCCGCTACACACCGCCATTAAACCATTCTCATGCCAACCGTCAGCCTGTGTGGTTGTCCCTTCATTATCCCTCGTCGCGACAACCCACAACTACATACATTAAATTCTTGCCAGACGGTCAGCCATGCGGCCTTTGCGACCAAACAGAGACGTAAGGGCAACGGAGTTCCCGCAAGACAGTTTACGGCGTCCCCACGACGCTGCCAAAGCCTCGTTACCAAACCCCATGAACAAGATGGCACAGATTTCGTTCAATTCAAGATAAAATGCTTTTATGAGACGTAATGTTCTGCTTTTTTTTTTTTTTTCGCGCTCAATGCCTTCAGTTCTTCTGGTGAATTTTTGCACTTTGCTTCCATTATATCTCGGCAGCAAGTACACTTTAAACCCAGTGGCAGATAAATAAGCGCTTTTTTTTTGCAAATTGATAGCGCTTACTTTGAGGCCCGATATATCCGCCACAGGGGTTAACCGCCGCGGCTTCTATACGCCTCAGCGCTATACGCCTCGTGGTGCATGCGCCGCGGCTCCTATACGACCCCACTGTTATGCGATGCGCGCCTGATTCGCTTCAACCAGTATACGCTACTTCAAATATACGCTATGCCTCCAATCACCACACTTCACATACCCGTGTGGAAAGCAAATTCGGTACATCTTTATTGACACACAACACACAAATATCATGTACAGCACCAATACTTTTGGCACCTGAGGCCTGAGTGTCTATTTCTGACCAGACAGGTTGTTTTGTTGTTGTTGTTAAGCTACTGGATTTTCACAACAGAGTGCAATGCGCGTGCGGTCCTTGCAGGTGATCTTGGTGAAAACATGTGCAATGCAGAAGAACCATTATTCCATTTTTTATGCTTGGATCGAAATGCATTGCATAGGTGGCAAATTAGCTACAACAGCCACAGTTAAGCTAAAAAATTTCCATAAACATGCTGTGCCCTTGCTGACACAACAAAGCAGTTTTAGAGCTGGTAAGAGTAGTGGATGAACACTTCAATACACAAGGACTTGTTCAATTGAACTTGAGGGACCGGGTCACCATGATAAAAGCAATCTGAGTATGATGCCTGCCCATTCTCACTCTGGTGGGCTGCAGTGAATATGATATCTCTCAGTACATTATATTCTCAGTACAGGAGAACTAAAATTAGAGTGCAGTTATCAACGCACTCGCAGTTACTACGCACTTAGGATGGCAAGAAATTAGGTAGGCGTCCGTTAAGTCGCCAAAATATTAAGGTAAGAAAACAACTACGTGTACTGCATTATAATGCAAGTTCGTAGGTGATTCCACATTGATCGAGATCCCTATAAGAGGCACCTACGTATTGCATAAGAGTCCCTCTGCACCCGTTGTCAAGTGAGAACTGGCCTTCAGTCTAGGCACCGGCCTTCCACAACGCCAGCGATGTCACAATGTGTCACAGACATGTAGAAAAACCGCCTCGAAAACCAGCGGGGTCCGCCTAAGTTCTCACATGGCGACGCTCGACACGACGCTGAAAGCAGAGGCGTATTTACGCCGCCCCCTCAGAGCGCGCGATTTTCATGTTCCCACCACGTGGCATTCCGTCGTCCAAAGCAGACGAAAAATCAGGACGCGTGGCCCTTCCGTGTCACCTTAATTCTTTGTTCTCGGCGTCTCTCCTCGCACAACGCCGGAAATGCGCGTGTATTTCCGCCAACCGCCCACGACGTCGCGTCGGGCGTCCCTAAGTGAGAATTGGTCCTAACTAACCACCACCAAGACGCCAACCGTTGCACGATGTGATGCAACCTGCAGCAATCACACAGCTGCGAATTCGGGAAGACTCGTAAGCGCCACGCTCCTATCCGCCACACTGTTTCGCGAGGCACTCAACAAACAAAACAAAGATAAAATTCCACATTTCCTTCAGCGAACATGTGCGGGGCGCTTATTTTCGGTGTCTTGTTATTGCGTCCTTTTTGTTGTTAACGTTTCGGTGCCGTGGCGGAGAAGGCTGGCAGACAATTAACGACAACAGCAAAATATACGCCCTTTATCCGAGTGTTTTAGAATATACTTCGAGGCTTCCTCGACCCATTACATCGCTCATCTACAGGCTATGCCGCAACGAGCCATACAGCGGCCGACTATTGTTTAAAGGAGTGCAGAGGACCGTAAAAAAAAGCAAGGAAAGTCAGATTAAGACGTCTGATGAAAGTGTGTGTGCCAATTTACCGAATAGCGCGAATAGCGCGGTTGCGATGTGTGCAATTTGTTTCCCAAAAAAAAAAAAAAACTCACATAAACATGGCTCCGCGCGTTCCCCCTTAACTCGCACTCCGGGTATTATGGGGTGGAGAAGGTATGATGCCACGTCACCGATGACGTTACAAGGAGAACTCATTCTGGTTCGCCGGTAAGTGGGGGTCAGCGCCTTGTCCCTTTGCCGCTGTAAGCCAGTTTTGCCCGTTCTCCCGGAGAATTCGGGATTGTTACGACCGGCCACCATTTTGGGCATTCCTTCGTCTGATCCGTCGCTGTCACGACTGGACACCATTTCGACAACCCTTCGTGGAATCCATCGCCGGCCAAGGACGCGCAGCGAGATAAACGCCCGCAATCCCCATTCAGGGACTGAAAGGAGTCTGGCCAATGTATAGAACAATGGCGCAACGCAAGGTCTTGAAGAAAGGCACCAGCCTCGGCGTCCCGTGGGAACCGGACTAGTTTCGGGAAGACCAAGACCAGCTTGAAGCCCGTGCCAAGGTTGTTCCCTCGCCCAAAACCTATATAACCGTTGGGCGCCATTGCATATCGCTCTCATTCTTGCTCTGACCATGTCACTGTAAATAAACATGTACAGTTGTTCCTTCCCGTGTTGATGCCTCGGTTCGCTACCAAGCCGGCTTACAACCCAAGTCGCAACAACTGGTTGGCAGCGTCGGGATGAACTTCGTCGAGTCATGACTTCTGTGTGGGTGAGTGCAGGTTTTCCTCAATCGTTTGCCAGACTGTTAGCTGCATAGAACTTCGTGAAATTGTAGCGGCAGTTGGAAAGATTGATTTCTGTGTGATAGCTGTGTGGTAACTGTGTGATAGAGTACTTCAGGAAAAAGTTCAGTGTGGTGTGTAGCCAATACTTAGTGAGTGTCATGGACCTAAATAAGTTGCGCGTGCCAGATCTTCTAGCTCTGTGTGAGGAAATGGGGATCAGCGTAGGTAAGGCGAAAAGAAAGCCGCATATCATAGAGCTCATTCGTGAAACAGACGCAGACGATAGTGAGCTACAAGAATGTTGGGAACTCATTCTGGAAAAGCGTGAACGTGAGGCAGAGCAAAGCGAAAGAGAAGAGAGACAAAGAGTAGAACGTGAGGAAAAGCAGCGTGCACATGAACTTGAAGTGAAAAAGCTAGACCTAGAGCTGAAACGACTCGAGGTCGAACGTAGCAGTCTTGCGCCGACCCCGTCTAGTGAGAGAGGGGCGGAAACTTTTAAGATGAAAGATTTGATGCAGCCCTTTAAGATAGGAGAGGACATAGGTTTATTCCTCGTAAACTTCGAAAGAACGTGTGAGAAGGTCGGGTTTTCGAAGGAATCTTGGTCACAGAAATTGTTGACACTTCTCCCGTGTGAGGCAGCTGATGTGATTGCCAGACTAAGCAAAAATGAGGCAGAAGACTATGAGAAAGCTAAATCCGCGCTTCTAAAGAAGTACCGCCTATCGACAGAGGCGTTTAGACAAAGATTCCGTAGTGCAACCAAAAGGGCAAACGAGTCGTACCCAGAGTTTGCATACAACCTAAAAGCCAACGTAGTGGAATGGCTTAAAAGTGCTGAGGCTCATGGCGATCACGATAAGGTCATCGAGTGTGTCGCGTTGGAGCAGTTCTATCGATGCATCCCCGAACAGGCCAAATTTTGGATCCAAGACAGGTTACATGAACCTAGCGTACAAAAGGCAGCCGAATTCGCGGAAGATTATGCGACGCGAAGGGGTCTAAAAGACGATCAAGTCAGTCGCTTCAAAAACGGCAGAGAAAACCGGACAGACTTCGTGAAA
Organism: Ornithodoros turicata; assembly: GCF_037126465.1. Lineage (NCBI taxonomy): Eukaryota > Metazoa > Arthropoda > Arachnida > Ixodida > Argasidae > Ornithodoros > Ornithodoros turicata. Next base: position 24,936,280 of record NC_088205.1, read on the forward strand.
AGAACAGAGCGATCCAAGGAGGAACCTCGAAAGACGCTAAACAAAGAGGGATTAGCGAGCGAGACGACGACCCAGAAAAAGGAAAGTGTAGAGAACACTCGGGTATTCGAAGCTAGGAAGCCTAGAGTTTGCTACAACTGTCACAAACCAGGTCACATGGCTGCGCAGTGTGACAAGAAGGTGGTTTTCTCGTATGTCAGTGAAAGTGAAGACAACGCCAAGCTTTTGGAGCCGTACACCAAAAACTTAAGAGTGAACGGGAAAGAATGTAAGGTGCTCCGTGACTCAGCAGCAACCATGGATGTAGTTCACCCTTTGTATGTTAGCGCCGGGGACCTTACGGGAGATTGTGCTTGGATCAAACAAGTTGTGGAAGAAAATAGTGTGTGTCTCCCCGTAGCTAGAGTGCCCATAGAGGGACCTTTTGGCCGACTCGAAACAGAGGCAGCGGTATCCGCTAATCTTCCTTTGCATTACCCGTATCTATTCTCGAACAAATCAGAGCAACTGTTACGAGAAAGGGGACAATGCTTTTCCGTTGAAATGATTCAGGCACTGACACGCTCAAAAGCGCGCGAGCTTGCGGCGCGGATGACCTACGATCCTAAAGAAACTATCACTGAAGCACGAGGGAATTCAGTAGAGTCAGAAATATCAGAGGATCAAAAGCGGTTAAACGAGGAGAGTCAGACAGGCAACAGCAATTATGCCGATGAGGACGATACGCCGCAGGTGGTCAGTGAAAACACTAGCAGTCAGGAGGAGTGCAGTACGTTGTTGACGCCAGTGTCGAACAGCTTTCAAACGTTAGCGAAAGTCGATCGCGCCACTCTCGTAGCAGAACAGAAGAGTGATCCCTCGCTAACAGACCTCTGTGACAGTGTTAGAGAAGGAGTTGCAAAGAAGAACATCTCCTTCTACGAGAAGGCAGGTTTGTTATATCGTCGGTACAGTGACAGGAACGGGAGAGTATATGAACAACTCGTTATCCCGAAAAAGTATCGCGAGGACCTTCTACATCTGTGACATGGTAATTCGTGGACACTTAGGGGTACGGAAAACGAAAGCTCGTTTGACAGCCGAATATTACTGGCCAGGATGCTGGAAGGACATTGAGAACTGGGTGAGGTCGTGCGACACGTGTCAGCGTGTAGGGAAGCCGAACGACAAAATGAAAGCGCCTATGTGCCTAGTGCCGATAATCACCGAGCCGTTCCGCAGGTTAGTGATAGATATCGTTGGGCCGTTGCCTGCGACACAACAAGGGCACCGTTACATTCTCACAGCATTGTGTCCAGCGACGAAATTTCCGGAAGCGGTACCACTTAAGGAGCTTAGCTCAGTTCAGATTGTTGACGCGCTTCTCTCAATTTTCGCAAGGGTAGGATTTCCCGCAGACATTCAAAGTGACAACGGAAGCGTATTCACCAGTAATCTAACAAGTACATTTCTAGAAAAGTGCGGAATGAAAATCATTCATAGCTCTATCCACCACCCTTAGTCGAACAACGTGGAGAGAATGCATTCGGTCCTAAAGAGAGTGCTAAGGGCCTTATGCTATGAGCATAAGACAGATTGGGAGTCCTGTCTTCCTGCCACGATGTTTGCGCTTCGGTCTGTCCCGCATGAGACTACGGGTTTTAGTCCCGCTGAACTGGTGTACGGGCGCGCGTTACGGACGCCATTGCGCATGCTGAAGGAGTCTTGGGAAGGGCGTGGTGAAGATCCTAGCGTAGTACAGTACGTACTAGATCTTCTTAACCGTTTATTCAGCGCTAAAGAAGTAGTAGAAAGTAACTTGAAATCCGCTCAGGAGAAATCTAAAGTATACTATGATAAGTCAGCTAAGGCGAGGTCCTTTAATGTCGATGACAGAGTCATGCTTTTGAAACCGTCGAAGAAGAACAAGCTAGACGTACAATGGGAAGGCCCCGCACGAGTCATACAGAAGATTTCAGAGACGAACTATGCAGTGAAAATGGAGGGTAGGCGTAAAGATATCACGGTATATCACTCCAACCTAATGAAGCCGTACAAGGAACGAGAGGCAATCGTCAACGTAACTTTAAATGTCCCGGAAGAGATGCATCAGGATATACCTACCATAGAGGATAACGCGGAGTTCACGATTGAGGAGCTGTTGAGCAAAATGGGAAACTGCAACACGCTACCCTCACACCAACTGTCGGACGTCAAACGAGTGCTTGCAGACTATCATGAGGTTTTCTCGAGCAAACCGGGTAGAACCGCGCTCGTAGAACATGACATCGAGCTCCTTAGTGACGAGCCGGTCCGTTCTAAACCGTACAGGGTATCTCCGCGACAGAGGCAAATCATGGACACGGAGATAAAGCGCATGCTGGAACTGGGGATAGTTGAGCCCGGGGAGAGCGATTTTACCTCGCCGCTCATATTGGTAGAAGTTCCAGGCAAAGACCCCAGACCATGCATCGATTACAGAAAGTTGAACTCAATCACTCGCGATCAAGCATACCCAATACCAAACATAGAAGAAAGGGTGGAAGTCGTAAGCAAAGCCAAATTCATAACCACCCTGGACCTAGTGCGAGGCTACTGGCAGGTGCCGCTTACGGAACGGGCTAGCCGGTACGCCGCTTTTGTTTCCCCGTTAGGGACGTTTCGCCCACGTATGCTGAGTTTTGGGCTAAAGAATGCCCCATTTTGTTTTTCTAGCCTTATGGATCGCGTTCTCAGGGGTTTGGGAGAATTCGCACTTCCATACTTGGATGATATTGCTATTTTTTCAGACAGCTGGGAGGACCACATTCGTCGCCTGCGAACTGTATTACAAAGGCTTCGTGAAGCAGGGTTGACAGTGCGGGCAGAAAAATGCCAGGTCGGGAGGGCCGAAGTGAGCTACTTAGGGCACATAGTAGGACAAGGCTACCGCCGGCCGGCAGATGTCAAAATCGCAGCAGTAGCGGAATATCCACGACCGACCACGAGGAGGAGGAGGAGGAGGAGTGAGTTGGAGTCTCGAGGAGGAGTCGTTGGGAGGAACCCGAGAGGTCTGCCTGCCTGATTAGGCGGCATGTTGCTCGGGAAGGGAAAGGTGGTGAAGAGGAGGAAAGGAAAGGGTGAAGTGGAAGACCGAGCGGAATCCGCTCGGGGGGAGGATAGCCGTGTCCATGGGCCGACTTCAGGGGAACTGTGCCGGCATACGCCTATTACACATCTGAGGGAAACCCAGGAAAAACCCCAGACGGCACAGCCGGCCCGCGGATTCGAACCGCGGACCTCCCAGTCTCCAAGCGCACGCGTTACCGCTGCGCCACCGGAGCTGGTCACGACCGACCACAAAAACCGAGTTAAGAGCATTTTTGGGTCTCGCTGGATACTATCATCACTATATCAGAAATTATTCGGACATAGCCAGTCCCCTAACAGATGCTCTCCGAAAAGCGGAACCAAACGTAATCAAGTGGGACGCACTAAAAGAAAAGGCTTTTGGGGAACTGAAGGATGCGCTCACTCACAAACCAGTACGGAATACCCCAGACTACAATCGCACCTTCATTGTTCAGTGCGACGCAAGCGACCGTGGACTGGGAGCTGTACTCTGTCAGCTAGACGAAAGAGGCCGAGAACGACCTATTTTGTACATTAGTCGGAAGCTTACCGGTCGGGAGGAGGCCTATTGTGCCTCAGAAAAAGAATGCGCCTGTTTGGTCTGGGCGGTGCAGAAGCTGTCTTGCTACTTGTCGGGATCAAGATTCGTTATCGAAACCGACCACTCTCCACTAACATGGCTACAAAACATGTCGTCAAAAAATGGTCGTCTGCTCCGTTGGAGCCTGGCTCTGCAACCCTTTAACTTCGAAGTAAGGTACAAAAAGGGAAGCAAAAATGGGAACGCTGATGGACTCAGTCGTTCTTTCTAGATGCACAGATGAGCTCTTTAGATGGTTCCAAAACTGTAAATAGCATGTTTGAATTTTGACTTTGATCACATTGAGTTGCAAGTGTTCGGCATGAGTAATTTGTGAAGAGAAATGCCTCACTTTGATAGTTGGCTATCACCTGCATTGAAGGGGCCCAATTATTGATTGTGGGATAGCGGGAAACCAGAAAAAGAATTGTGTAGGTAATATCAATGTTTGGCAAACGACATGAGAAATCCGGCACTTGTCTGTGCTGAGGTTGTGTTTGACGTTGATTGTTCTGCCGTTTGCTTGCCTTTGTTGTACTTTGTGTCACTTCGTCAGAGTTTCACCGGCAGCTAATTAACCGAGAGAGGGACAAGACCAACTGACGAACCAACAACACGTCGTCACCAACGGGGGCGTTACTGCACGGAAAAGGCATCGCAGCAGAACAACTCCAGAGGGGGGAGCTTCAATTCCAGAGCTCCACTTCACAAGTTGCAGACATCCTGGAGGCGAGATGCATCTACTGGTCTTACGCATCAATCCAGTGGAGCAACTTCAGGGACTGCTCCCCTTCTTGATGATCTACCTGGCGGGGGCGTGCTGTTACGACCGGCCACCATTTTGGGCATTCCTTCGTCTGATCCGTCGCTGTCACGACTGGACACCATTTCGACAACCCTTCGTGGAATCCATCGCCGGCCAAGGACGCGCAGCGAGATAAACGCCCGCAATCCCCATTCAGGGACTGAAAGGAGTCTGGCCAATGTATAGAACAATGGCGCAACGCAAGGTCTTGAAGAAAGGCACCAGCCTCGGCGTCCCGTGGGAACCGGACTAGTTTCGGGAAGACCAAGACCAGCTTGAAGCCCGTGCCAAGGTTGTTCCCTCGCCTAAAACCTATATAACCGTTGGGCGCCATTGCATATCGCTCTCATTCTTGCTCTGACCATGTCACTGTAAATAAACATGTACAGTTGTTCCTTCCCGTGTTGATGCCTCGGTTCGCTACCAAGCCGACTTACAACCCAAGTCGCAACAGGATAGAAGGAGCGGTCGAATCATGACCGAGCCAGGAGCAATGTTTTTTAAGACCCCGAACAGCCGTGTAGCAGACGACAGCGGTGGTGGTGGTGGTGGTGGTGGTGATAGACGACAGCGGAGTAGCAGACAAAATTTCTCTGGACCAATCAGCGAGCGTGATCCTTGTATAGCGTCAGCGCGAGGTCACAAGCAGATCACAGGCTGGTACTGCTTTCCACCGCCTGTTGCGCACGGTCGCATTTTTCCGGACTTTAAATGCAACTTCTGGGATATTTATGACACTGTGGTTTGAATTACTTCGCATGGTGCATCTTACTGGCCTACTTAACAGTTTCATAGGAAGAAAACAGGGTGTTAACAATGTGCCACTTTAAGCTCGACAGGGTTACTTCCCCCAACCACTTTCAGTGTAGCGTAGTTGAGAACGTGGATCACGTACTCTAAGACTGCCCGCGGTACGGTGCACACCTGGAGTCATCGCTGGCCCGCCTGGATATCGCCCATTCTCCACAGAAAAGGTTTAGGGTGCTGGCCTTGAAATCAGCCAATACCTGCCATGCGCGCCCATGTGAAATTCCTCGTCTCGACGGACCTCTTCAGCACTCTGTGACGCTCTTTGTTTGAATTGTATTTTCGTGCATTGAGTTTTTCGCACTCTCGCATTTGATGGAGTTTTTCCTACTCGCGACTGGGCAAGTGTGCCTCACAAACTGTATAGATTTGTATAGTTTTCCTTTTCTTTTTTTCCCCCACCTTCATTTCTCATCATATGTTTTACATATAATGAGCTCTAATTAATGCGTCCTGGAGTAGCTGTCATGAGTAGTTGGACTAACATCTTCATTTTTTTCCCTTTTCTCAATCAATTAATCAATACAGGTTCTCAAGGACTTGTGATTTCAATGCATTGAACATACGCCGTATTTGCCGAATCTTGCCCCTTTCTTGCCCATCGGACTATTTTTTGTTTAAAAAAAACAAGTTCGAAAAGTTTCGTAACGAAAAGTTCGAAAGGAAAGAGATTCTCGCAGGACTCGGAGGTGATCGGAGCAGCCGAAGTATACTCCGGAGAGCAAACGTTGGATGCCTTTTTCAAGACTAAAGAAGTTTCAGCTTTTTTACGAGCATTTTTTTTACGATCGTATATGTATAGTGGAAGCGACGAAATTGAGTTCTCTTGCCTCTACCCAACACTCAAACAACGAATTACAACAGTATAAAGCTCTATGTTGGGAGGCAGAAGAAAGAAAGAAAACCGCCATATTGACGGGCAGATATCTCGGCTATATAGAACGTCACAACCAACCACGCTGAACGTAAAACATCCAAATCGTTAGTGTTAACATAATCTCGCTATTCCACGACTTTCCATCATCCCTGGGTCCGAGATGCAGTTCGTCATAAGTCCCTCTGCGTAATTCAGTACGCATTTCAAAAGAGTCGGAGGGATTCTTTTGTATTTCTTCTTGTCGTTGCAGGGTGAGATATAAATTGTGCCGCTATTACGGAAATTCCCTCCTTATCTCTGAGTAGCAGAGACTTTCCCGGTAATGAACTATATTTTTCCCCACGCCTCCAACGGCGGGCCAAATGGATGTCAATAAATCACTCTTCCCATCTTCTCCCTCGTGCACTCACGTTCTTAGTGATGTAGCGCGCAATATTACTGTCCTGAGCATATATTACCTGTCAGGTATGAATACCATTTGCGAAATGGCTGGCAACATATAGACATCATAATTTGTCTGTGGCTCCACGGCCACGATTTCTCTTTTCTTCGGTCACGCGCGTGGTCAGAGCATTGATCCCCTGCATGAAAAAAAAAAAAAAAAAGAAGAAGAAAAAGGACAGGAAAAGAAAGAAAAAAAAAAAGGAACACGCAAGTAACGTATGACAATGAGTCGAGACGCTTCACCGCTGTGGAGTATTCACGCATCTCTTGGAGAATACTGGTGAATGCTGGGAATTGGTGCCTAGAGCATCCTTATACCAAGCCAGTTGTCAACGTACGGATACGAAGAAGCAAGGGCAGCTAGACTGATTTATGTTCCACTTGTCTGTAACTCGTTATAAGTAACGAAGAAAGAAAAGCAGGTGCGGTCCTGTTTTTATTTGAATTGCCGCGGTTTGGTATTAATACCCAGCTATATGAGGTTGGGACTATGCAGGATGTTTCACCTACCGTGATAAAAAAGCCTAACTGGCGACGTACTCGCCGGAGGATTGTGGGACTTTCGGCAATTACCTTCTGAAAACTTTTGCCACCATTAAGGAAGGTTTTGGACAATTTTGAATTGCGGGACTTTTTTTTTCAATTGAAATTCTAAAATTACAAAGCGAACCTCACTTTACTGAGTTGTCCGAAGACAAGACTATAGTTATCGAGTATTGTTTGCGAAGTTCCGGCCTGTTTGATCAACAGCACTTCGTGAACATGGATTTCACGTTTACCGGCTGCGAGGCCGAAATAGCAAGCAGGGAGAGTCCTGCGCGGCAGGAATGTCAGAGGCACCTAAGCGTACGATAGCTGTGCTGCTGCTCTCTTACAGGTAAGATCTTCCGAGTGTGTAGCGCGTGAACGAATATAATTTACAATTTGCAGGGTAATTTTGCGACACCCGTGTGTCACTGGTGAGCATGTTTTTGAGAAACTTTAACGAAACATCGCATTCTTTCTACATTCTTTCCCAAGTGATTTGACGCGCTGATTCAAATGCACAGTTACAAAACTGACTTGGTATACTTTTCCGCGCTATCCCTTGCGCTTTCTTCCACATAATGGCTACTCAAGCTTGAAATGAAATTTTTCTGTTTTGCCTAGGCAAGGTTGTGCTTTCCTTCGTGACGTGAGCTGCACAGATCTTGAGTGTGCTTGAGAGAGAGAGAGAGAAAAGAAGTTAATCAGATATGTAGGCAGTACCGCTCCAAGAGTTCTGCCACACACACACACACACAAGCATTGCTAATGTAACAGGTTTGTCGATCGCTCAATCCATCTCTTCCGACGATCCGTCAAAGTAGACGTGGAAAGAAGAAAACGCGGAAGACAAACGGCTGTGCCTTCGGCGCGCAGAGTCGTATTGTGGCAGAAAACAAAAGTAATTTGGTTTTGTTTCCTGGTCGTTATCTGCACTGTTTCCTTCGTTCATGCTTTCAACAGCAAAATACAGGCGCAGCTCAGCGACCCATGCGAAAAGCAGCAACTTCCCCGCAAGTGAACGCGGGGTCGGCAGTGTGAACCTGAATCGGCTAGTCCGTGTTCGACCGCTGTGCGGCGTCGATTTGGCGAAAAACGCCAATAGCTATCAAGGCGAACAACCACACCAACTGAAAAAAAAAAAAAAGAGAAATGCAAAATGAAAGGAAAAGGATTGAATCGATGGTGGTTAGTTGTATAGCGTAGAACAATATATAGTATCAGAATAAACCTTCACGAACACCTATTTCAGCAAGATTTCGTTGTGCCACATTATTCTGGGGCGGAGGTCACAGCAGATAATAAAACAGAAGGGCAAAAACCGGTGGGTTGCACTGGTATCAGATGTTTTCAAGAGCAAAGAAGAACAGAACAAAACAAAGCTCATGGGTACCTACTGCGAAGGGATATCAGGAGCCTGACAACTTATATTGGGAAGAAGGCTCCTATATCCAAGCAACAAGGCCAAAAAGACCGCGATTCAGTTCCAGCATGGTCCACCCCTGCTAAAGTACGGAGTTCTAGCACGAAGCTATACTTCAGCGTACATGGAGTTAATGACGCACGCCGTGACGACATCCTCGAAGGACATAAGGAAGCTCAGGCAAATGTTGCGGTGTATGCTGATCGAGTAACAGATTTCGAGCCCCCGGCCGCTATATTTATTGTTTCAACTTCTTGTAATTTTCCGACTTGGTGATCCTCCTAATATTGAAATTTCAGCCTGCAGCTGCACTGACTGCGAAAGTGAACGTGGACAAAGCGTGGCGTCCAGTATATGAATCGAAAATATAATTTCTGTTCTTACGTCCTTTACGTACTGCACTGAAGGACAATAAAACGTTTCTTTGGGCTTGTGGATTTCCTCCTTGCAGGTCGTTGTCAACATGGTGGAGAGGACTACCCATTGCAATGTTAGCCATATGAAAAAGTGGCTGTTCTTTTTGCTACTAGAACAAACCAAGACAAAGACTGAGGCTGCCACAATAGCGTGGATCACTCGCACGTAAAGAGAAATAAAAACGGAAAGCGGTGATTGTACTGAACGACGCTTCGGTAGGTAAATCGCTATTGGTGTAATTGTAGTATACGTTGCTATGCGGAAGACATACACTTCACCTGTTCATGTAATCCAATCAGCCAACACCCTGGGTAAATATAAAAATAGTAATGCTCTTGGCTCAGTCGGTAGCGTGTTCGCCTTCTGAGCCAGAGACACCAGCCGAGGACACCAGCAGACACCCGACACCCGAGACCCGAGGACACCAGCAACTTGGTGGTAGGGTACAAGTTGCTTAGAAACGCCGTCTTCCGCGAAGGATGTTAAATACGTGGTGCCGTGAGATGAGCTTTCATTGCACGTTAAAGAACCCTCAGGTGTGCAAAAGCAATCCACAGACGGACCGCTGTGGCGTCGCTCATGATCTCAGTTGTCTCGCGACGTAAACCCCCAATTATTATTTCTTAATTACTTTTGCTAACTTTACTTTTCGGCAGTATTCATTTGATCCTCAATGTAAAGAGTACATTATTTACCGGAGACGCGAATAAGGCTGAGCCGTGTGCTTCGAACTGTGGTTCGATGAACCTGAAACAAAGAAGAAAAAAAATATATATATTGTGCGATTTTAAGATGTCTGACGCAGCGTTGCTTCCCACTTACGTGTCCCTGAAGTACCGATAAGCGACAGCTGTATCAGGGAGTTGCATGTTCCCCATTCATCATCTCAAACTAAAGTTGTTGTTTGTTTCTCATTGATATCTTACTAGTGAAGTAAAGATGACGTGGTTTAATTGCAACACGTTCTATACGCTCCTGGAGCTTCTTGATCCCGTACAGCAGGGTGCTGTAAAAACTTATCGATGTCAGTCCTATACAGGGAGATGCTTCGATGAACTTTAGCATAACTGTGCGCTGGACTACGATGACCGTCATACCCAACAAATGGCGCTGTGCTTCACTTTTACGGATTCTGCTCCGGTGCTGGACAGTCGGTCTTCCGCTTGTTGTACCAGTTGTTTGGTTGGTTTGGTTTGGTGTAATGAAAATAAAATGGAGACTATACACACTATATGTCTGAAATGCTTTCATTCGTTATTTGTGTGTGTGTTTGTGCAGAGCAGAATGTCAGGCTTATGCAAAATGGGACGGGAGGATGAACAATGGATGAAAAAGGACAGACAAATAAATATTGTGCATGTTAATAACCAAACAGGAGAAAAACGATCGGAAATGGCCGTAACCAAGTAAGTGTAAACAAAACGTCAACCATACGCAAATATGCCTGCATAAATGAGCTGTTTCAAGGGCGAATCATAGAGAATATTAAAGGTGGCGCTGCCGGTGCTGTGCGTTCGGGAATTACCATTACCCTGGGCATATCCCCATATTTCTATCTGATTTTCGATGTCATTTTCACAGCTTATTCAGGACCTGGCGTTGTAGGAACAGCTGGATCTGTTTCGTATTTTCAAATTCACGCAAACGGTATTTGGAGCACGCAAAGTTCACGCTGAAGTTTTATAAAGGAACCCCACGCTGAGGCACCCATAGCTTCCTCAGCAAGATGAGCTGAAAGCTGCGAACTTCAAAGGAACCTCACAAAATCGCAGCCACAAATCTGTATTAAAAAACATCACCATAAGAAAAACAACGCACTGCAACACACTCTGCAGCACTCTGCAACACTCTCTGCACTCTGCAACACTCTCTGCAACTGCACTCTGCAATACTAACAGAAACAAGCTGGAATGCATTCACGCCCGCGCGATTAAAATCATGCTCGGTGTCCAAAGGAGTACTCCGCAAACAGCTGCACTAGAGGAAGGCAATCAACCTACACTGCATGTGCTCCAAACAAAGGAGGTCATCAAAGTACACCTGCGTCACCAAGCGCGTCACACGGCTCACCCCCGGCATACTTAGATGTAACCCGACCTAACTCTGGCTTTAGCACAGTAGTCAGAAACCTCCAGCAACACATCCCAACTGGATTCGAGGAAGACAGGCAGCAAAACACGCCTCGTTGGAGAGAGCCATTGCCACCTCCAGCATGCATCACTATCCCTGGCATTACCAAAAAGAGCAACATGCCTCCTGAAGTTGTTAAGTAGCTTGCGCTGGACGTGGTAACAGAGCTAGGGGAGCGCAATACCCCCGTGTATACTGACGGTTCCGTGTCTGTGGATGGGGCTTCCTCGGCCGCCTATGATCCCCGTAATGCCGAAACCTTACAGAGCAAGCTCAGCCACAAGACTTCATCCACGGCTGCGGGACTTCACGGGATGTTCTCGGCGCTGAAGCACATGGCGACTCATCAGCCGCAAACGTGGGTTCTTTTTACTGACTCCCGATCAGCCATACAAACACTAGAGTCAAACAAGGAGACCACCAATGACGCCATGCGGAGCAAAATTACCAAGACATACGGTAAACTCAGACGAGACGGACATCAGGTATCCATCCAGTGGATCCCCAGCCACTGCAAAATTCCTGGAAACGAGAAGGCGGACGAGGCTGCAAGAGAAGCCCACTCCCTGACATGCAGGGAAAACATACCACTGACCAAAGACGACATCAAAAGGGCAGCAAAGGGAACGGCAGATGTGGAGATGAAGAAGCTCTTGGCCAATCTACAATGGAGACAACCCAGGCTTGTCGCCCTCGATGGTCTATATAAATACACAGGCTGTAGGTACGTGAGCCGGACCGACGCAGCACTCATTCATCGACTCCGACTTGGTACTGCTTTCACAAGAGCTTATAGGTATAAGCTAAACATGACCGACGACTCTACGTATAGACAATGCCACACCAAGCGAAGACGACATCCATATACTACTACACTGCACGAAATATGAGGACGAGAGAAAGATCCTCGAAAAGCGTCTCTCGACACTGGACAGCTGGGCACTTACCATTGCAAAGATTCTGGGTGCATGGTCTATAGACGACAATTGCCGCAAGGTGGCGGGCTACCTGCTACAATTGCTCAACACCGCAAACCTGCGGGACCTGTGACACGTGCTTCCGCACATCTTCATTTCCCTGTGTCTGTTTATTTATGTGAGTGTGTGATTTTTTTTTGTCCGGGTGAACCTTTCCTTTTTCTTTTCTTTTTTTTTTTGAAGAGTAGTAAGCCAAATATTGGCTGACCTCTCTCAACACTTAAAAATAACAACAACAACAACAACAACAACAACAACAACAACAACAACAACAACAACGCACTGCTTTCCAATGAAGAGCAGTGCCAGCAAAATGTGCTATACGCGCTCTCCGATTTTCAATGCGCGCATCCCACGGCGGTAGGTTGGTCATAAGTGCTTAATATTTAGTCCCGACCTCTTAGGACGCAAAAAAAAAAAAAACAACTAACTAACTAACTAACTAATATCGCCTTCTGTGCTTGTCTACCACCATTTGTTTATCACGATATTCATTGCCTGTGCGCCACCGCATGCATCGAAGGAAGGGTTACATCCCATTTCGCCTAATCCGCATTATCGGATTACAGAGGTGGCAGGGGTGACTGGCGTAAGGCGAAGTGGGACAGTTGTGCAATCTCATTAGGCGAAACGGGACTGTCGACAAATGGGCGTTACTTACATGCCCCGCACCGACAGTGACGTCTGCAAGAAATGAATGCGCTCGACCGATGACAACCTTACGTCGTCCGCAACAAGGACCCTTTACATTTGCAAATGAAGGTATGTGCGATACCACTAATAATAAAATGAATCTATTATTATCGAGTAAAACGTTTTCGTTGATTCATGAATGGATGGATGGATGAATGTTTACCGTAAAAAAAAAAAAAGGGATAAGTTTCCGTACAGACTGGACACGGAAATGCGCCTGCTATCACTGCTATCACAATCACTAGCAGGGACACTGGGTTTTCGTGCGGCTCAGGGAATTGGACTTGGAATGAAAAGAAGAAGAAGAAGAGGCCTGTGTTTTGTTTTGTTTTGTTTTGTGTTTTGCTCACTTCAAAAAAGAAAGAAAGAAAACCCCACTCGTGAAAATACCGCAGGCAACACGAAGGCGTGGCGAAGGGTACGACGTGACCAACCAGGTGGCCGTGACGTGGTCCCTGTGCATGTCACCTGTGACAAGCCTCATTCGTTTAGCACACAGATACGAAATATAACAGGTAAAGTGACTTTTGGCAGCATGCTTGAATAGAACTAGCAAAGGGATGAAAATCTTATGTGAAGATGGGTAATTATCTTTGACTTCCAGGCAAAGAATAACAGATTTCTCGGTTGTAAAGTTCTGTGAAGATGCGCAAGTGACTTTTGGCAGCACGCCAGTGGACTGCCTTCTTTCATCACGTTCACGTGACACGGATCAGTAGGCGAAGGGGGACTGTCGACAGTATACATTAAGCCAAATAGGACCCCTTTGACTTGGAAGTTGGTGAACCTCGTAAGGAATTGCGAGATAATCCGCTAAAAAGCATTAGGCGAAATGGGAACAGGTGAAGTGGGAAGGCACGGAATGAAGAGCCTCGCGACAGCAAGACACCTATTTTTTGCATTCGTAACAAATCTGGGACTTGCCTTCCTGTACAGTGTTTCAGAAGCCGTACACAGCAGTCAACTCACGCGTTTCTTGCAAAAATTATGGTTCATTTATGTTAACTCACCAGGTCGTGGGCTTCAACCGCTCCAGTGCATCGCGTGGAGCCAAATTTGGACACAAAATAGAACGTTGAATACCGCAATATTTCCAAACGAAACCTGGATCAAATATTCCGCTATGACACAGGCAACATCCAACTAACGAACGAATGCAATGCGGTATCAACAACAACAATAAATGAAGAAGTGATGATGACATGGGATGTTTCCCCGTGGTAGCCACAGGGCCCTACCCCACTTCACAGTGGTTAATATGAGAGAACGAATTATAATGAAACTGAAGAGATGACAGACTGTCGGAGTTCTGGTTAGAGCTCTTCGAGGACTCCAGTGTCTTGCATGAAAGCAAAAAGGGAGCGAAGAGCCCGGCACTGATGCGCAGGGGAGCTCCATGGGCCAAAGTACTTTGGTATCAACGGAACGTGCTGCAAGCGCTTTCCGATTCGTAATACATGGCTTCTATGGGAGAATTTTAATTTTCAGGTGAAGCATGTTGTGCGCTTTGACCCGAATTGCCGGGCAAGTCATCGATGAGAGACAGCGAAGTCCTAGCAACCATAGTTCGTAATGCACGTACACTATTAAAGATGAACTTCACCGCATAGCACGCTCCTAGCCAACCATCATCTCGAATGATATTTTATCCGCCCTGATTTGTTGAAAACGGGAGGCACACGCCTTTTCTGTGACACTTATGCTGTTCATGATTGTCACAGAAATGGCGTACGCCTCCCGTTTTCAACATATAAGGGCACATAACGATATCTTTCGAGATGATGGTTGGCTAGGAGCGTGCTATGCGGTGAAGTTCATTTTTAAGAGTGTACTTTTGACGAGAGCGCCGGGAAAGTCGCGAGTCAGGACCAATCGGCACGCTACACGAGCGAGAATGCTGGGGAGGAAGAGCAGCGGAGTGGACAACATGGCGGACGTTAACCTTGTCTACGAAATTATAATCAAGGCTCTAAGGCAGCGCGAAATGTTGTACGCCAGCAAACGCAAGAGGAGCAGAAACGTAAATATGAAGACATGCATCGCAGCAGCTGAAGTGTGTGTCGACTATGTGGAGACATGTGTAGATGTCTGCTGCCGTGTGCTGATCGCAGCGGGCATCGCTATTCAGGTTGCTGTATAAAACGCGATAAATACGTGTTCTGCAATCGTTATCTTGATTTATCCTAACGACATTATACGTATTACGCGTGAGGAACTTGAGTACAGCTCGAAGAATGAAACAGATCAGTTTTTGAAGCGGAGGACGGTAGTGCTGGCATTCCCGGCGTTCGGAGCACAGTGTGGACGAGAGGGTCGCGAAAGAAGTAAAAGCGGTGAATGAGTTCCCGGCGTTCGCGGCTTTCGATGATGTAGTGTGGACGTAGCATAATAAACAAGGAATGTCTGTTCTGAAGCATCCCAAAGCACATCTTTTCTACGGCTGCCTTTTGCATGTTTACCTGACTATGACGACCTGACTATGACGAATATCCTGACTAGAGTTCGGAATCCCGAGTCGTTTCTACAATCCCGGGATTTGGAAATGTGGATCCCGGGACGGTATCGGTATTTTTTCGCAACTATACCCAGGATGTCATATAGGACTGTATCCACTTGCACAAACATACTACCACAAATTGCGATATAGTTCGCGTCTTCTGTCATCCCCTCGGAACATTCTAGTGAGAAAAAAAAAAGCACAAAAAAACTGCTCACGGGCCAAAACCTGCGTATTACATTGAGCATTCGCACCGTGCAGGAATGTCGACTTTGCAATGAAATGCGTCTCTTCTTGTCGTCTGCTATGGAATATCTTCTGGCTGCGCCCCAGTATATTTCTCGCAGTTAGTAGTTCACGAGAAAATACATACCTATGACGTACAGCAATTCTAGTTACGCAGCCGCTAAAATCAATGACGTATTTCGCATCATCAGCTGGAGTATTCTTGGGAATGTCGCTTGTGTGAATACATGGAATGGTGCGTTTTGCTCTTCTTGCCTTTTATTCACCCACAGTGAGTGTTGTGTTCTATTCTGCTAGCCGAATCTATAGTTGTCTAAAAAGGCTGTCTCCATTTTCTCTTTTTACTTTCAAATATATATATACGTATTCGTGCGGATCAAAAGAACAAAAAGAGAGTTTCTGTAGAGAGAGGGAGAGAGATATATTCTGCAATATTTCTTGTTTGGAAGACTCCTTCTGATTTCATGGGAGTTTTATGCTATTTAAGGGCTGTTCTCCGCTATGGCTTGCGTAGTTCACATGAGTCAGCTGCTAACGTCGTTGTAATGTATCATGGACGATAAGGTTGGTTCGGTTTCGGATTGCAAATGATATTTTTCGGGGAAGGAACGCTAGAAACAAAAAGCCGGTTGGACACCGTTCTTTCCCTTTCACGCGTACCACCGAATATTTGTTGTCAGAAAAGCCGAAATTTATAATCCCGAAATCCCGGGACGTGGCCTTGCGAAATCCCGGGATTTCGGAAGATGAAATTATGGTGAAATTTCGGGATTTCGGGGTCCAGGGATCTCGGGCTCCGAACCCTAATCCTGACGACATCGTACGCAAACATCCTTGTTTCCGTGTGGTAGATAAGATGCATCTGAGCTGCTTAGAGTGACTCAGACTGCAATAATTCGCTGATATGGATACGCATTTCGTAAGCAAGTGAAATAA
The DNA here is from genome assembly GCF_037126465.1 of Ornithodoros turicata. Taxonomy (NCBI): domain Eukaryota; kingdom Metazoa; phylum Arthropoda; class Arachnida; order Ixodida; family Argasidae; genus Ornithodoros; species Ornithodoros turicata. The sequence continues at coordinate 24,952,727 of NC_088205.1, forward strand.
ATATCCTATTCAAGTCGAGCTACTGTTCGCTGAATCTTTTATGACTGACATTTACTGAGACTCGCATCCTACGTCTGTGTTCACTGTGTCGGAGTCTCCGAAGCACTGAGCTGCTTCGAATGAGACTCTCAGAGCGTAGCAAGCTCAACAAGAACGGCAGTCGAGCTTAGTTTGTTATTTTAAACGAAGAACCTATCTCTATTAGGGTTACTGTGTTTCAATAATCTTGTGGAGATATCGTATTTCACTCTTTCTTTCATTAAACATTAATATTACTTTATTCGAATATAATGAGTTCAAGTGAGAGTTTCCAAATGCATGGATTGTGCGTAATGGAATGGTTACAATACATAGAACACTCTAGAGCGTGTTTTCGTTTTGTTTTTTTCTCTTGAATGTATAACTGAGAAATAAACTTCTAAATGAAAAATAAAATAAATCAGTTAAGATTCCCACTTATCACGCCAAGAATGGGAGGTGACCCGGGTTCGAATCCAGAAACCGGCTGTGCGGTCCCAATATTTTTCATATGTTATCTTCGGGCAATTTAAATAAGTATAGAGGGCACTTCAAATATATATATATATATATATATATGAATGTATAACTGAGTACAAATGGACGCGAAAACAAATAGACTACAAGTAATGAAGAGACTTGGGAGGCCGTATAAGGGTTAAAAACACTTGCTACTTTTATTACATTAATAATTAAGGGGGCGCTAGGAATAGATTTACAGTTAGGGGTCGACGTTTCGGCAGTCAGCGCTGCCTTCAACAGAACAGTTCTGTTGAAGGCAGCGCTGACTGCCGAAACGTCGACCCCTAACTGTAAATCTATTCCTAGCGCCCCCTTAATTATTAATGTAATAAAAGTAGCAAGTGTTTTTAACCCTTATACGGCCTCCCAAGTCTCTTCATTACTTGTAGTCTATATATATATATATTTTTTTTTTTTTATTTTTTTTTTCACCGCGTGATATGAACATACTACCTTCAGGAACTGTCACACAAGATATTTCCTTTGGGAAGCGGGCATTTCCAGAGAAAAATTACTTTGCAAGAGTGCGCGAAGGGGCGCCGAACTCTCCCAGCTCCTTCTGGCGTGTTGTGACGTCGGCTCATCCGAGGACTTTTATTGGCTGGCGAGAAATGTCTGCTTCAGCCCGGGAGCAAGGCGACAGGTCGACTGCTCTGTGTCAGACGCGGGACGCTCAACGTCAAATATAAGCGCAAAGAGAAAGATAAAAAAAAGACGGTGCACGCCTCTCTGTTGGGCGGATGAGATGACGTCACAGTCAAAGGAATAGGCTTTTCTTACCTTGATTTGAAAGCTTTCGTGCACACCAGGATTGCGCCCTGCGCTCGTACTCCTTGTGCGACTGAAGCTATTCCTTCTGACAATTTTTTCCAACCCTTCCGCGCTCCTCTAAGACAACTGCCGGGACGGTTCCGTGTGAAGTCGGCTCAGAACGCACAGTTGAATCTTAGCAGTATGCCACTATGTGGCAAAGAAGAGCGCTCGGTAAACACACCAAAGAAAGAGAGAGAGAGAGAGAGATTCCAGGGGTGTATCAGAGTTGGTCACTTGAGGTGGGGGCTTGTAGACATGTTAACAGCAACACTGGTGAGGTTGGCTGAGGAAGCATTTTCGGACCCTTAGAGGGGGGGATATGTTTTTATGGGGAAAAAAGGAGGGAAAGGTTAGCCTGCGCTACGGCGGCTTCCTATTCCCAGCAAACAAACAAAAAAGAAAGACAAGAAGAAACACGGAATTGGTCACAGTTCACCCAGAACTAAGAGGATATCGGATAGATGTATATGTGAAGAAAAATATGGTAGTTATTGTGGATATTTTACATTAATTCTAGGTATACATTTAGTGCCTCTCTCTGAACCTGGGATGCCGAAGTGGCGGCCCGCGTGGCCCCCGAGTAAAAAAAATCCGTCCCAAGCTTCATGAATGGCAGTGGTGTTATCACTGGGCTCTGTATTCGTGCAGTTTATCTTGCGTTAATTAGTGAGAGAGAGAAAAAATACTGTTACCACTGACCGTCTTACTAAGAGACGAGCGGATCCGGTTGGCACATGACAACAGCGAAGACGACACCTGCAAGAACAATTTCGCTCAAGTTGTTGCGGCTTCGTTTTATTCTTACGTTGGACGCGGACAAGCCTCTTCATGTTCGGTACAACATACGTCTGATAACAATAATTCGTGACTTTACGTCGCAACACAGCTGTGTCAACATACGTCTGCGAGAAGGCGCTTTCTGTGATGAACGTGAATAAGTCAAAGTTCCACTTACAACTAACAAACGAACACCTCAACGCAGTACAGACTGCAATAAATTGTGCCATCGCTTTCACACGATGTTGACGCAATAGTTAAACATAAGAGGTGCCAAATTTCCTCATGTCACAGGAAATAAAAAGGATTGCTGACAGTATGATTGAGAAACGATACGTAACACAAATCTATACGTTTTCTGCCGTTTTAAGTTCTGGTTGTGTCATGTATATCAGAAACAGGCTACTCCAAAGCCATGGTATGCAGCCCGCGGACACGAATGAGTTCGGCGCCCCTGCTCTAAACCCCTACCCCTATTCGCAATAAAGCTAATAAGGAGGAAAGAAAGGTAAAACAAGAGGCAGGAACACTGCCTCCTCTCCCCGCACCTTTCGTGCGCTCTTCTTTGCAACAATCAAGCAGGCGGGGCTAAAGGGGAATCTTTACTACTTTTTTTTCGACTATTTCTGTTGCGATACTGTGCATAGTTTTTGTTGGGATTGTGGTTCTGCGTAGACTTAATATTTCTGTAAAAAAAAGGGAGGTTCGCTTTGCAATTTTCAAAGTTCAATTGAAAATAATAAACTTCTCTAGCCATTTTTTCACTGTCAAACTTCTCTCAATTAAAAATTGTCCAAAGGCGACAAAAGTTTCGAGAAGGTAATTGCCGAAAGTCCCACAATCCTCCGGCGAGTATGTCGCGAGTTAGAATTTTTTATCACATGAGATGAAACACCATGCATGCATGCATGTATGTATGTATGTATGTGCGTGCGTGTGTGCGTGTATGTGTGTATGTATGTATGTACGCACCCCCTTAGAAATGAACTTCACCGCATAGCAACCAGACAACCTAGCCTAGACAACCATAATCTCGAATGATATCGTTATCTACCCTGATTTGTTGAAAACGGGAGGGGCACGCCTTTTTTGTGACACTTATGCTGTTCATAATTGTCACAAAAAAGGCGTACGCCTCCAGTTTTCAACAAATCAGGGCAGATAACGATGTCATTCGAGATGGTGGTTGGCTGGGAGCGTGCTATGCGGTGAAGTTTATTTTTAAGAGTGTATTGTGTGTGTGTGTGTGTGTACAGCGCCATTACGAATAATAATTACGGGAGATGCGTATAATCAGAGATATGACGGTCGAACGAACCACACGGGGGGAAAATTTATTGGAAGAAAGAAAGAAGGAAAAGGAAAGAAAAAGGGGAAAGGTCAGCCAGGTAACACCCCGCCTTGCTATTAAAAAAAAAAGAACAAAAAACGGGGCGGATCACGGGGAGCCCAGGAGGCACGAATCACGCAGAAAGCGGAGCACCGCCTTTGTGACAGTCCACTGGCTAGTTCGCTGCACTGGGCCAAGGAGTGCTCCGAGGGAAACGCACGTGCACCCAAGCTCTGAGAGGCTCTGCCAGAGCACGGCCCGATGATGAAGGTGACGCCGACAGTGGAGGAGCTGATGCGGGATGTCGTCTTCTACGGCGCAGCAGGGGCAAGTGGGTGATGAGACGCGGCCCATTTGAACGCGGCCCAGGTGTGAACGGGTGAGGGCAACGTTCAGCCGAACACGATGAAGACGGGATTCTTCTTCGCGGGTACAGCGGCAGGCGATGACAAGCCCCAGTGAGTGGTCGATGGACTGCAGGAATGAATGAGGTCGGATAGCGTCTACAAGAAACTGACGGATGCCGCTGCCGCAGAGACGCCGTATTAGTAGGCGACACGCAGACACCGGAAGCGACAATGGGGGCACCGGCATGGTCGCATCAGGCGCGGCGCGTCTCGCCGCCGCGTCGGCACAGGTGTTTCCGTGTAGCCCTGTATGCCCGGGTACCCACAAAAGGCAGATACGGTGGCCGACAGAGGAGAGCATAGCTGGGCGTCCTCACTCATGAGGATCCTCATGAAGACGCCTCATCCTCACTTAACGACGATGAGGTGAGGGTGAGTGATGCCAGACTACGCTGAAAATTCATCACGAGGACAGTCGTGAGGCATTGTCCTTCATGAGGCCCACCGTGAGGACCCTCATGAGGCCAGTCATCGTGAGGCCATCAATCCGTGAGGTACAACGTATTCCGTGAGGCTCTTTGTGAGGAACCTCACAGATGAGGCTGTGAGGCCTTTCGTGAGGGACCTCAAGGATGAGACGGTGGGGCTTTCGTGAGGGGCCTCACGGATGAGGTGATGAGTTCGGGCTCCTCTTTGCTGGTGCCAAACACTAACGTTAAACCTCGCTGTGACAGTAACAACTGTTACCAAATTTATCCAAGCACAGCGCGAAACCCTATAAACAGTATACTGCCGTGCAATATCATTAGTGCCAACTACCGACACAGTAGCAGAGTAGCCGGAGTAGCAGAACTTGTCAGGTGACAAGTTCAACCTCTCCGTATTATTTTTAGTCCGTCCAGCTCCAACTCCAACCGACACAATAGTTCAACGCCGACGTGTCATGTGAACATGACGGAAAGTTCTTTTGAGGCTCATGTGCCTCCTAGTGACTTGAAGACACGTCAGGCCATGAGGGTATTCACGAGGCGAGGGACCGTGAGGATGAGGGGTCATGAGGCCATGAGGGTCCTCATGAAAAGAAGGTACGTGAGGTCATGAGGGCCCTCATGAGGTGAGGGCACGTGAGGATGAGGACTCGTGAGGCCATGTGGGTCCTCATTAGGCGAAAGTGCGTGAAGCGCCGTGAGGACATGAGGGCCCTCATGAGGTGAAGATACGTGAGGACATAAGGGTTGTGAATAGCCTCATGAGGTGAAGGCATGTGAGGATGAGGATGGTGAGGCCTCTCGAGATCCCGATGCCCTGACGTGAGGTTTGTGAGGGCGAAATTTAAAATGGAATGTGAGGGTGAGGGCGACTGAGGTTTAGTTACTGGTGAGGAAAATTTGGTGAGGGTTAGTGAGGCCAATGAAGTCTGTGCTTCCTGAGGTGAGGCTGAGCGAGGCCGCAGGAAAATGCCCACCTATGGTCCCAGATAGGCGCCTCCTCCCATTTTCAACAAATCAATACACAGAATGATCTCATTCGGAATGATGCTTGGCTAGGAGCGTGCTATGTGGTGAAGTTCTGTTTTAACAGTGTAAGAAAAGGCAAATATTTTTCCATCGTGGACATGAAAAACGGATACCTTAATATCAAAATATGCGAATCTGACCAGCACAAGACCGCTTTCGTTACTCATGACGGACTCTACGAATTTCATCGAATGCCATTTGGTCCAACTGGCGCACCTGCGACATTTCAAGCGGTTATGGACGAAGCATTTCAGTCACTGAAATGGAAAGATGTTGTCATCGTCTATTTTGAGGATATTTACATTTACACGTCCGCAGTACATGAACACCTAGACGTCCTCGACGAGTCTATGTCCATATGGGGAAAATATGGCTTTAAAATTAACATAAACAAGTGTCCGACCCAGATCAAGTTCTTGGGCTACATTGTGCGGACACACTTGGCGGGCATGCTTAACAGGCACAAGCCACGAGTTTTTTGTTCTCCCATCATCTGTTTGTAATGTTCGTCCTGCTTATCATCAAATTGTATGTCTGTTTACTTGTATTCACCTTCAATTGGAATCATCGTTGTTAATTAAATGCTGGTAATGTTTTCTATCGCCGTATCCGAATCTTTGAGTCAGGCAAGAACTTCAACGACTGTTTCAATGATGTCACTTCGGCCACCCCTTCCTGGTCCCAGTTCATGCCTCACAAGATAGAAAATAAGGCAATCGGTAAAGAGCCAGCGAAGTGCCGGTAACGGGACGCCAGCTATAGCCCATACCTCCCTGATTTCTGGTCAGGTGTACTACCAATTAAACCATGCCGACATCGCGCCCCTACCAACTTGCCAAGGCCTTGTTCAGAAGACACGCACAGCCTTTACTGACCGGAAATCTGAGGGTTGTGGGTTCGAGTCCGGCTACCGGCACGTCGCTGACTCATGCGAGCTGCTTTACTTTCTACCACACTGAACCAACGTATGCCTCTTGACTTTGCCTGACGGCCACATGTGGACATTACAACGCGACGCGCACTCGTCTGTGATCTAATCTGTGCATTCCACTGCAAGTGGAAGTTCCGTGCAAGTTCAAACATAATCTTAAAATACCCGCTTCCAAGGCACCTCGATCAACAATACAAGACAAAATGCACCGCCAACACTTACCAAACGGCACGATGTGGCGAGCCGCTCGGATAAGTTACCCGATCCGATTGGCACGGCGCAGCTGCTGCTTATCTCCGTTCGAGACTCGTAACCGTAATCCTTGCAGTGTCATACTAAACTCAGATGGTCAAATGCCCTGCAGTTGAACAAATGACCTGCCCATGGAACCCGAAAGCTACCACAACTATCTCCAACCGCCATAGCTGGAGAACCCAAAGTAAATAACACACAGTTGCCAGACCTGTCATAGCGAAGCATTAGAACTTAGAACCTTGATGGCCTACACGTTTTTCACACCAATTCTCGAAATTATACCCTCCAGAGTGGGACATATACGTATTACACCAATTTCACACCAAAAACAGGGTGTATTCGTTTCCTTGGGGGTGTAGAGCAACTGATACACATAAAATATATCCCACTTACACCTAAAAAGGAGTTTTATTTTTTAGAGTGTTGTATCGCCTGAAATCACGAGTCTGTTCAGGTATCACCTGTCTTCACAAAGCACCGTCGTTTACGTACTCTCACCACATCGCTCTATCGACTGGAGCATGAATAAAGTGATTCGTGAATCTGCTAAGCCACTACCTAGGCGTGAAAAGTGATTATTTTATTGCAGTTTTGCCTACAACATAGAAGATGCACAGCGCACTAGTGAGTCCAGACAACGGCCTGCTGTTTTGCAGGAATTAGCACGCAATCCACGCAGCATGACGAATACATGACAGTGTGTGACAGTCCTGCTCTGTGAGCACCCACTGCAGTTCACAAATACCATCTTTGGCAATGTGACAGTCCTTCCAGCAACCAGCTATGGGATAATTTTCAGACATGAGACTCCTGTGGCCACGGCGACGACACTTCACGACGCTGGGAGAGTTCTCGTACATAGTAGATCGTATACCATAATTTATGCAGCAGCAAATGAGTCTATAGCTAAAGGGGGCTTGGTGAACTGAAGACACAGTACGAGGTAGCCATATACGAGCTGGAGCAAAGGAATGTTCATTCCTATACGGGTCCTACCAGCAGTACCGTAGGAAATGTAGCACATGTGACACCTATACGAAGAGCACGCGACTACGTATCGCGACTGTTATTATACTGAAGAATATTGCTTGCAGTTGAGGATTTTTGTGTTGACCAGGTCAACTGAACGGTGGGTCCATTCGAGAGAGGTTGCTCATAAAGTCATACTGACTACCAAAAGGAAATGTCGCCTAAAAATTTGCATAAAGATTTTCATGAAACCGGCATGTCGTGGAAGCTACGGAGTAAATTTCTTACCTGTTTCTGGAGATGGGGAGCCTGCGGAGATGGAGCTGGGGGCTGCGTGCTGAAGAGTGTTCCTTTAGTCCCTCGATGAATTGCGTAGGTCGAACACAGTGGCAGCATCCGTCGTATTGAGGGAAATGTCCTCAGCTGTGTGATTGAAGGGCAGGCGATCACCTTTTGGTCCCTTATGCAGTCGCACTGAAGGGCGAATCATAAACACTATCACGTACAGATATAGCGCTATCCCCATCAGCAGAAGCGCTACATAGATATTCTTGGTGAGCTTGCTTTCTGCCATTTTACATATTAAGTCACGCCGACGTTCAGCACACAACCCCTCCTGACGCCTCGATGTAGCGTTTCAGAAACTGGGCATCTTCACTTCCTCGTTCATTGTCTCCATTTGTCGACGAATTTCATCGCTAGACGGTCCGCCTTGTGCGCGTACGCGCAGCTATAGGAAAATACTAGGGATGGGACGAATCCAGAATTTCCCGAATCCGAATCCATGGAAGGTTCTGTGTATCCTCGAATCATTCGAATACTTTCTTTAAAAAAGTTTAAAGACACAGGGGCAAAAAACACTACCTTCAGTACCTATTTCGTCTTCTTTATAGGTCATTGTCAGTGTATCAGATGTGTACTTGCTGCTGGCAACCTCCGCCACAGGAGCGCCCCCTTGTACAATTTAACCAGCCCGCCCAGAATAAACAGTCAGTCTCATTCTGGTCGGTCATGGGATGCGTGGGATGTCCTGAACTGATACTTGGTGTCACAAGTGGGATGGCCTAAGCCCGACAACGGTCAAGTGGAATCCTGATGGAAGGCTTAAAGGCACCGGAAACACTCCAGTTTGTCGGCAATGTTGCCGAAAATTGGAGGCGATTCAAGCAGCGGTTGGAAATTTTCATGACAGCGACTTTGTCCACCCAAAAGAGAAGCGACGAGCAAAAGATTGCGGTGCCGTTGCACGTGGCGGGGGAGAAAGCCGTCGACGTTTTCAACACCTTTAACCTGGATGGTCAGCCCACGTATGCCACAGTTCTTGCAAAGTTTGACGACTACTGCTCACCTAAGAGGAACGAAACCTACGAGAAGTATGTGTTTCGCATGCGTCAGCAAGCCGAAGGAGAGCCGTTTGAACAGTTGTACCGGGACTTGCTGTTGAAAGCGCAGTCGCATGAATTCGGCAGTTTAACTGACTCGATGATTAGATATCAAATTGTCTATGGAATTGCCAACAGAAAATTGAGACAGCGGCTGCTGGGGGAACCGGACCTTAAGCTTTCAAAGGCTTTCCCTTCATTCTTTTTTTAAACTTTGTATTAAACATATCCCCCCCCCCCTTTCGAAGGCTGTCGATATTCGCAAGGCCGACGAGCTTGCAGCCAGACAGACCAAAGTGTGGGATGACCCAGAGTAGGTGGTCCACTAAGTTACCGAAACATCAAGAAAGCGCGGGACAGCACCGGTTCGAACCGCATGGGGACAACGGGGACAGCAGCGTTGTGACAGGTGTGCCTATGTTCACCGGGATTCCGGCAGAAGGCAAGGAGTGTCGACGATGCAAGCGGCGTGGCCATTTTGCCGCATGTTGCCCCAGGCGGTCAGTTAACGAAGTCAGTGAGGAACATGTTGTAGAAGAAGAGCGGGGCTTTGATATTTTGGAAGTGGGCAATGTGTAGTATAAAGGCAGGAGCCGAGTGGCTCGTACCAGTCAAGGTTGAGTGCAAGGACATTCCACTGAAAGTTGATACGGGTGCGCAGGCAAACCTGTTGCCGCTATCGTGCTTGGGACTCGTCACGAAGAAAGCACAGTTATGCAAGAGCCCTGTGATTTTACGAAGCTACAGCGGGGGCGTCATCGCGCACGTGGGGAAAGCAAAGCTGAAGACTGTCTGCAATGATAAGGAGGCGCTTATCGAGTTTTTTATAGTGAAGAAGGCTCGTGTACCCATCCTGGGGCTCCAAGCTAGTGAACTTTTTGGACTCGCCCGCCGTGTGTCTGCGGTCACTTGTACCGATGTGGTTTAGGAGTATCCTGGCGTGTTCAAGGGACTGGGGTGTGTAACGACTGCCTACCACATGGACCTGAAGGAAGGAGCTACACCAATGGTTCAAGCAGCCCGCAGGGTGCCGCAGGCGCTACTAAGGTCGCTCGAGCAGGAACTTCAACATCTGACCGAGGCAAACATCATCAGGAAAGTGAACGAGCCGACGGACTGGGTAATTTTCTTGGTCCTCGTATTAAAGAAGAATGGTCAGCTTAGGATCTGCCTTGACCCTAGAAACATAAACAAGTGGGTGAAGCGAGAGCATTACTAAGCGGCAGGACATTGAGGTCGACGAGGAGTGGTTTTCAACTCTTGACGCGAACTCTGGGTTTCACCATACCACTGGACTCTGAGACTGCCAGGATTTGTACCTTTGCTACTCCTTTTGGCCGGTATCAGTACCTCCGCATGCCTTTCGGCATAGCTTCTGCGCCGGAAGTATTCCAAAAGACTGTGCCAAGTGCTTGAGGGACTCTCTGGCATCTGGGTTTACGTGGATGACGTGCTTGTGTGGGGTAAGACTAAGGAAGAACATGATTCGAGGCTACGAGCGGTGCTTGAGAGAGCGAAACAAGAGGGGCTTCCGTTTAACCTAGAGAAGTGCAAATTGGATTTGAGCACATAGTTTCTGGGTGACGCGATCAGCAGCAAGGGTATCCGCCCAAGTCCCGCGTTAGTGCAGAGCATCCACAATTTTCCGCAACCAATAAGCAAGACAGATGTACAGTGCTGGACAAAAGTGTACGGAACGCGCGAGCGGCGTATTTTCTCTGGGCAGAGACACCCTAGGGGCGAGCGGAAGCGGGCGAGTCCACGCGTTCAGAGGGATGAAAGAGTGCGCTTGTGGCGACCCACCGTGCTAGTAGTGGTAACTTTGCTTTTGAGTGTAACGAACGCCAAAATGTCTTCGTTTTCGGTCTGCTGCACCGAGCGCGAGTTGTAGTCCCTCCGCTATCGGAGAGATAACAGGGCGCTAAGATGAATTAAGGTGATAACGGGCTGCAGTGCCTAGCTTTTTTTCTTTTTTTACGCCTCAGCGTAATGCAGCTGACATGGCCTGCGCAGAGCCCGGACATAAACATCATCGAAAACGTCTGGGGCAGCCTGAAGAATAGGATGAGCAAGAGACGGACGCCTACAAGGAGCAAGGACGCACTCTGGGAATTTATAGAAGCAGAGTGGTCCTTGCTACGTGAAGACGTGGACCTTGTCCGTCGGCTATACGCTTCCGTTCCTGTGCATATGGCCCCAGTTATTGCTGCGAAAGGGGGCCGACAAAGTATTCAGACAGTATCATCTCCCCCTGCCTCTTTTTTTTTTTTTTTTTTTTGTGTGTGTGTGTGTGTGTGTGTGTTCAAGGGTATACGCTCTTTTCTTCTGTTTTTGTCTAATAAAAAAAGAAAAAAAGCTAGGCACTGCGAGCCCGTTATCACCTCAATTCATCTTAGCGCCCTGTTATGTCTCCGATAGCGGGAGACTTCCTTCCCGCGATAGCCACTCGCGCTCGGTGCAGTAGACCGAAAACGAAACCATTTTGGCGTTCGTTACACTCAAAAGCAAAGTTACCACTGCTGCCACGGTGGGTCGCCACGAGCCCACTCTTCCATCCCTCTGAACGGGTGGACTCGCCCGCTTCCGCTCGCCGCTAGGGTGTCTCTGCCCAGAGAAAATACGCCGCTCGCTCGTTCCGTAAACTTTTGTCCAGCACTGTACAGCGACGATTGGGGTTCATCAACTATTTTGGGAAGTTTTTGCCCAACTTGTCGGCCAGGACAGCTTTGATGCGGGACATTATCAGGGACGATAGAATCTTTGAGTGGACTAGTGCACACGAAGCAGAGTGGGAAGCATTGAGGGGTCTTCTGTGCTCAAGGCCTCTCCTCGCAATGTATGATCCAGCGAAGCCAGTGAAAGTGTCCTCTGGTGCCTCCCAAAACGGAATTGGGGCACTCCTGCTGCAAAAGCATTTAAAAGGTGGCGGCCAGTGGCCTATGCTTCAAGACTTCTGTGCAGTTATGAAACAAGATATTCACAAATCGAGAAAGAAGCTTCGGGGGGTGACATTTGGCCTTGAAAAATTCCACTACTTTGTTTATGGTCGACATGTTGAAGCGGAAACGGACCACAAGCCTCTCATTGCAATTGCCCAAAAGGGCATTGGTGATGCTCCTCCTCGACTGCAACGGTTTTTCATAAGGTTAATGAAATATGACTTCCGGTTGCAGTATGCTCCGGGGAAGCAGTTGGTGGTGCGGGATGTCCTGTCAAGGTCACTGCCCAGTCACCAAGTGGGTGACACTGAATGGACAGATGTGGAGGTGCATGCACAGTGGAAATGCAATACAGCCTCGTCAGCGATGCAGCAAGGTCGCAGCTGGTCCGTGGAACTGCAGCAGGCCCGGAGCTAAGAGAAGTTGTGGACTGTCTCCGGGAGAATCCTCCTGTGCAAGGGCCATATAAACCCTTTTCTGGAGAACTGACGGAGGTGGAAGGTGTGCTCTTCAAAGGTACGAAAGTGGTTGTTCCCGGAGCTATGCGTAGGAAGATACTAGAGCGGATCCATGAGGGCCACTTGGGGATTAACAAGTGCAGAGCCAGGGCAAGACAGCTGGTTTTCTCGTCGGGCTTGTCTAACGACATAGCGGCCTTGATTCAGCGTTGTCATATTTGTCAAAAGTTAGCCTACCAACAGTCACAGGAGCCATTAATGATGCAGGAGACACCCAGTTTGCCCTGGACGAGGATTGGGGTAGATCTGTTTCAGTATGCTGGCAACTCCTACATCACAGCCTATGATGCGTTCTCAAATTACCCAGAAGTGGAGAGGCTCAGGGAAACGACAGCTGAAGTGGTCATCAAAGCATTGTGCACTATGTTTGCGAGACATGGTATACCTTTAGAACTTTGTAGCGATAACTGACCACAGTTTACGTCCAAGCAGTTTCAAGCATTCGCTGAAAAATGTGATTTTAAACATATTACATCGAGTCCGCACTTTCCTGACCCTAATGGCCTTGCAGAAAAGGGGGTACAGGTGGTGAAACGCATCCTTAAAAAGACATCCGAAGCAAACGATGACTTCTGGCTCGGACTGCTCAGTTACAGATCGGCACATTTGGATGATGGTCGCAGCCCTAGCGAGTTGTTAATGGGACGTCGAATTAGGTCCCGGCTTCCGGACTTTTCACCACATATTCCAGTGGTTCCCACGAAGCGTCAACAAGTATGTGATAGAGGAGTACCCTTGCGGCCACTTCAAGAAGGGGATCTGGTGCGGATCAGGGAGCACAGTCGCTGGGGTTCGCTGGCTCAAGTAAGGCAGCTTGTGGCTCCAAGGTCACACCTGGTAGTGGTAGACGACGGAAGGGAACTTCGGCGAAATAGAACGCAACTCCTTCCTGTCAAAGCACAGTTTGTCAGAAGTGTGGATGCTGATGATGATGTAAGGGAGCCAGATGTTCCTCAAGTTGAAAATGTTACACATGCTCATGGTCAGGGTGCAGGTCAGCAACCCGCAGTGCAGGATGCCGTGCAACCTGACGTCCCAGCCACAACCTTCCAGGATCTGCCTGCAGTACTGCCCTCGGAAACTCACTCTGATAGGAGCAGTACAACGGGAGGAACTGCCGTCAGGCGGTCGATAAGAAACGTACGGCTACAGCAGAGGTTGACTTATGAACAGTTTTGTCAGTTGACATAGTGTTTGAATTGTGTGTGTTAACTCTTAAAAATGTGTTTCAATTTTACGGAAGCTTTGAGAACTAGCTATTGATAAACGTTAAGCAAAGTGTCCGAGCTACATAATAAATATGCTGTATTTTTACTGCAAAACTGCCTTCTCCCAGCTTACTATTATACGAATGGGATGTTCACGTAAGCGAGGTTTCTATGAGAGAGGTGAGAGAACTGATGTTCTGAGGCTGGAACAACATAGAAAGGACAAATACTTATTTATAATAGTATTACAATTACAACAGTATACAAATAGTATTTGTCCTTTCTATGTTGTTCCAGCGTCACAACATCAGTTCTCTCATGTTCAACAGTTGCCGCTTGCGTCGATCCCGTCGTATGAATGTCTGTATGAGTAGGCAAAAATGTAAGAGTAAAAGGAGGATGAGTGAGAGAGAGTGGCTGGTTTGTCCCTTCAGATGACGCACCCTTGGAAGTCGCTGAGGAGGTGTTAGCTTAGCTCAATTGGTAGAATCCTGGACCGGCAATCCAGAAGATGTGCGTTCGAGTCCTACAGCTGGCTGACCTTTTCAGTGACTTTCATCTGTCATCATCTTTCATCGAGGTTTCTATGTTGCATCGTCGTCGTATTTCTAACAAAAGTATCGGGCAAAATATAGCGTTACTATTCTTTAGTAACGGTAGTTCTACTCCGTTAGGTTAAAAAAAGGTATCGATATCTGTATAGCGATACCATATTTCAGTAACGGGTAC